>NC_066594.1:2432500-2732500 GCF_905475345.1 Vespula vulgaris
CTACAAATGCCGCACATTAAATTTGATCAAATTTTCTAAGTTAAAAAAAAGAAAAAAACAAGTGGAAGTATTTGTAAAAGAAGAAGAAGAAAAAGTAAAAGAGAAAGAAGTAGAAGAAAAGAAGTAGAAGAAGAATACGATAACTACAGAAGAGAACGTTTTCGTCGATAAATTTGCCATGATGCAAATAGTTGAAATCAAAATTGATAAGAATGTAACTTGGTGTTAACGATGGCCTTCGCGCTCTTTCACGATCGTAAACTTCGGTCAGTGATATTTGTTCGACTTTATCCGTAGGATCATAACGTCTAAGAAGACATTCGGAAAAGAACGCAACGTCGTTAACCTCATAGTGTATTTATGAATTATCTCATCTATTTTTATCTTAAATTTGAACCGACATTGATTAATTTTCTCTATTAAATCAAAATTCATTTAGTTTCAAAGTGAAAAAAAAAAAACAAATAAACGAAGAAAATATTTTATCTATATCGTATGGTATATGATACGTATTTTATGTATATTATATATTGATGGTATATATATATATATATATGTACATATATTATAACGGTTTAATCGCGAAATAGAAACGATAGTTAACCAAAAAGACATTAAAGTAAGTGTAAAGGAAAAAAGTTGTAACCTCGAAGGAAGGAAGTTCGAAAAGGATTCTTCTTTTTTTTTCTTTTTTCTTCATGGCCATCATGATCACCGACAGAATCGTACACATATCAACGTGGGAGATAATCAAGTTACACTTCTTATCCTTCGTCTATGGTCTCTATATGATAGTAAAAAGACTCTTGAAATGGGCCTGGGATCCAAAAAAGTTTTTCGTACTGGAACAAAGAGACAAACCACCGCCATGCCTCGTCGACAACAATCTTGGTACTCATTCTTACGTGAAAATCAAGGTAAGAATGTAATCGTTATTGTTAATCGATTAACATGGCTAGCATAAGAAAAAAAATAATAATAATAAATATAACGCAAATAATGAAGGAAGACAAACAGAGAGATCGACTCGCTGTTATTTATTTTGTCTTACTTGACCTCCGAGATAAGAAAGAACGATCAGCCTTTAACTTTTTCGGAAGTATATATTCTTTTCTTTTCTTTCTTCTCTTCTCGCGTGATCCATTCGATAATCGAAAGTAAAAGAAATTCTTTTCTTCTGCACACGTGCCGCTCACTTCGTACCAATCACGACGTACTTCTTCATCTTGAACTTTGATTCGATTATTTGAATCGATCGGTCTACAGGAGTAGGAGAAACTTAATAATAATAATAGAATAATTAATAGTGTCTTATCTCATTAATTAAGGATAACAAGTGCGTAGTATTTATTACTTATTAAGAAGAAAATTATGAGCTATCGTAGTTTTTTTCTTTCTTTCTCTTTTTTATCTACTCGTTTGTTTTTCTTTCTAAGGTTAGATCGATCGAGAGTATCGATCGTACGACAGTTGTATCTTCTTGAAACGCGCGTAATTTGAAGTCATTGACTAAACATTGATATATTCATAAAAAGAATATTATAGAAGTAAACTTGAAGTAATCTAGTTTATAAATGTGTCTTCTTATTCAGGGTGTAAAATTCCATTATGTGGAAGCAGGAGACATAGGGAAACCTCTTCTCTTACTGTTGCATGGTTTTCCTGATTGCTGGTTATCTTGGAGAGAACAAATACCAGCTTTAGCAGAATATTATAGGTATGTGATATTTAATACAATTATCAATCTTGTTAAAGTTATTAATATTATTGTTATAATTTACAGGGTAGTGGCTATTGATTTGAAAGGTTTTGGCGATAGCGACAAACCATCTAACAAACGTTACTATAAGATTGAAATTATAATAGATGAATTAAAACAATTTATTTCAACTTTTGATGCAAGAACGTGCAGTATAATTGGTCATGATTTGGGTGGTCTTCTGGGATGGTACATGGTTGCCTTACATGCAGATATAATATGTAAATTTATAGCTATTTCTAGTCCACATCCTAATTTATATTGGAATAAAATATCCAAAAATGCTGTGTTCGATGAAAAGTAAGTATACATTAATCATATTACTCTTCATCGATTATAATATATAATTTGTCATATAATATATATAAGTTTGTACATCGCAGATGGGTGCATTTTAGCAGATTACCAATTTTACCAGAAATAGATGCATTGAAAGAAGATCTATCAATTATTAATGATACATTCAAACATCTTGAAGTAAACAATACAAACAATGAAAAAAATTATGTAGAAGCATATAAATATAGCTTTAGCAGAAAAGGTTAATATTTTTTTATATCACTGTGATATGTAAATGTATCTATTTAACAGTTTGATAAAAAAGAATCAATATATCTTTTTATAGAAGACTGGACTGGAGCAATAAATTATTACCGCAATCTTCCTTTTACAAGATTAAATATGAATGTAAGCGAGCAACTTTTTACACGAACATTACTGATAGTTGGTAATGAAGACCCATCTGTAACGATCGAAAGTATAGTTCAGAGTTCAGAATATGTGGAAAAATTTAGTGTAAAAGTAATTACTGGAGCACATCATTTCCCACATCAAGAAAATCCAGATGCTGTGAACAAGGCAATTATTAAATTCTTGATAGGTAGGTTGTATTTAACAATATTAGTATAATACTTTAATTTTTTGTTTCTATATATTTTTATCATATGAATTATTAAAAATTCTAGGCACTTTAAATAATTTAGAAAAAAGTCCATCTAAAAGCAGAATGTCATCTTGGTTAGATTCATTAAGTAGTACTGTTAAATATGGAAATCAAATTGTTGGTGCTGTACACAAAAGAACAAATGGAGTAGTCAACGTTTTGCCCAATAAAATACTTTACTTAGGTAACTCTACAAATTAAATAAGTAATATTGTACCTATATATAAAAATTATATTAGCAATGTTACATGTTTTAATATTCATGTATCATAGTTAACAAAAGGCTGACTTAATCATATTTATTATTTTTATATGGAATGTACACATTCATTTCATGAAACAAATCTTATGAAATGACTATTAGAAAATCTTGTAAAAATATTATTAATTTTTGTTTACTTATGATTTGTATATACAATTATGTAAAGATCTGTCTTAGCTAGCATCAAATATCATATCATTTATAACAAAAATATTGTAAATTATAAACACTAAAAGATAATGTGATCTATAAACAACATTATATATAATAATTTAGCATAATTGATATATATCTTTGTATATCAATTATAATCATCTTTCTAACAAGATAATACAGCTCAGGTGCTAAATAAAGAACATGATTATTTTTAAATGCTCAGAAATAAAATCTTTAAATGTAGCTACATTGTCCGAAATGTTGCTAGTAAAATTATATGTCATTTTATAGAGTAAGAAATATTAATAAATATATTTTAAGTATACATGAATATAAATATTTTTGTACAAATATTTTTTCAACAAAACCATTCCATTCTTTAAAATATTCATCATGAATATATTTATATTCAATTATATAATTGAATCTTCAAGTATTGCAATATTTTCAAGATGTATTTCGTGCAGATGTTTTCCTACAAAAATATCAAAATATGATGATAAAATAAAAAAGTATATATACGTGTATAAATACTAAATATCTTTACTATATTATCATTCATACTTTCCAAAATTTTCACCATCCTCAATGGTCTCAGGTAATTCACAATTCATTGTTTCTGGTAATAACAAACAGAGACCAGCTCCAATTAATTGTCCTGTCCCAAATATGACAGGGGGTAACCAAGGTTGAATTTTATTCTATAATTATTAAAAATATACATAATTAAAAAACGTATGTTATGCGATCGTATTATATTAGTAGTGTGCGCGCACATGCGCAATTATATGTACATGATAAAAAATATTGAAATATACATTACCACAGTGGCGATATACGGTGCAATTATACTTCCTAATCTAGCGCATACGCTACCTACACCAATTCCGTTGTTTCTAACAACAGTAGGAAATATTTCACTACTATATAAGTATATGGTTGGAAAACTGATAGCTGTTCCAGCAATCCCAATACTTGCCAGACAAAGTTGTGCAGTAGGATGGTTTATTATTACAGTTAAAAGTAAACTCAAGGCAGTCAAGAAATTGCCTCCCATTAATATTTTCAAACGAGAAACTCGTGATATCAAATAAAGAACTATAATGGTCCCTGGTAATTCAAGAGCACCTGTAAAGCGATATGATACGATTGCATTATTAAATATTATATTACATAAAAAAAAATATTGTAAATTAAAAAAATATTATTAAAGTTTATACTTGAGACGGCGACATTTGTAAATATATTTCCATCGATATGACCCATATATTGTGCCAATCCGAAGAAGCAAGTACCACAAAAGAACCAATTTATAAATATGCAAATACTTTTCAATCTCATATTAGACGTTCTAAACAAATGAGTGACATTGTAATTCGTGTTATTTGTTTTCCGAAGCAATCTTTGACTTTCGTGCGATTCGAGGGCCCTATTTACATTTTCTAATGGAATCTTATTCCGTCTGGCAGCTTTTATTAAAATAATCTCGGCCTCTGCTGGTCTACCGATAGCGAATAACCATCTAGGTGATTCTGGGATTATCCTAAATTTGTAAAAAAATTGTATTCATAATTTATCTTAAAATATATATATCGTGTATGTCTAATATTATTTTATTTTACCAATAATAGGATAATAAAAAAATCGCTGGTATGGAAATAGCCATTTGAAACTTTTGCCATGTATGCGTTAAATAAGCAACAAGAGGAGTTGTTATATGACCAATTATAAACGGTACATGAAATAAAACTGACATCGCCGATCGCCATTCTATCCCTACAATTTCCATCACTACAAGAAATACACAAGACAAACATATCATATATCATTAAAATTAATTTTATATAATATATAATTTATATTGCGAATATAAATAGAAAACTTACGTAAAACGAAACTAACTAGCATCGTTCCACCCGTAGCTATTGCAGAAATAAATTTAAATAAAAGAAATAATTCGTACCACGCAACATATGCGCTTATTACGCCTGTTATCGATTGTAACGCTATCGCAATCATCAAAGGCTTTTTACGACCGATCCTGAAAATAGTTAATTTAAAATATATAATCGTGTTTATATCGAAAATATATATAAAACTTATTATCAATTATATATAATTTCTATACCTATCGGCCACCGAACTGAATAAAAAATTACCCATAAGAACACCAAACATTGTACACGATTGTACAACATTTGTTAATTGTTCTCTATCGCAAACTAAATCCCACTGAAATAGAAATGACGAGAAATATATTCTTTTCGCATTCGCAAACATTACAATAACAAAATATGCTATTTACGTTACAAAATAGTTATACACACCTCCGTTATAATACTTTCTCGAAATATTCTTTTATCGTATTTAAAACTAGTACACTTTTCCATAGTTCCATTACCAATATCAACATAACATTTCATGATCATGGATCCATTAGTCGAAGATTGTGGTGAGATACAGGAAAAATTTGTCGGAGGTGCTAAAAATACAATCGAGAGTTGATGCCAAGCAACTGGGAATTTGACAAGAGAAAGTGCTATAGCAATAACAATATGCCAAGGACCCATAACACCCATTGCATCTTGAATAACGTCCAATGGAACATGATCTATAAATGAAAAAGATATTTCCTTACTATCAAAATGATTTTATTAGTTGAATTTAAAATTGATAGTATTATTATGAGATACGTGCTTAATGGAATATAAGAACAATTGTTTCTAAATCGTTAGAACCATTCAAGTAATTTACCATGCCGTGTTATTACTTCGATAACAAACGACATCTCTATTTTACAGACCCCCAAGGCCTTCATCAAATTCTCTGCTTCTAAACTGCAACGAAAAGAAATTTGATCCTACCGCATGATACAGCAGACGCACACATGACCAGTTATTCTTGACATTAATATTTAATGAAGGCTTTATCATCTACTTAAAATTTTTACTCTTTAAAAGACAGAAGAATATTGATATTCGTGTTAAAAAATAATTAAAAATACATAACGCGATAACGCATATATTTGCACGCATACGTAACAATTTACTTTCCAAATTAATCTTTTATTAATATTCTACCATATGCGACTATTTGCTATCGAAATTAATATTTCACTAATATTTTATTAATCGATTAAAATTTTTACAGCTTAAGAAAAGGAGAGAGAAAGAGAGAAAAATGTTAAAATATACGGTAAAAGATTATTAAAAATGCATAATGCCATTACGAATGTATTTTCACGCTTGCATAACAATTTACTTTCGAAATAGTAATATGTTAAAAAATAAAAGAATATAGAAATTTATTTTAAAGGATTATTGATAATAAAATTATTATATTTGCCAGAAATGTTCTAATATATAAATATTTGAGTTAAAAACATTTATAAAATATTTAAAAAGATATTACTGATAAAAAATTGTTGAGTTTTTCCATAGTGTAATGAGCTTTTAGCTTCTAATGCGTTATCATATAAATATATATAATTGCAATGACACGAAAAAAAAAATACATTTTTATTAATTCTCTACTTCTTACATTTAAATATTTATTTAAGCTATAAGAGATATGGGATTGATACCTATGATTAAATGAAAAAAAAAAGAAAGAACTAATAAAAATAATACAAAGAAAAGTAATATTTTTAGAACTGTTTAAATTGTGCAAAAGAAAATAATATATCGGTACAAATTTATTATATGTTTTTCCAAATATAAGTTCTGCGCTTATCACGCGATCATTTAGATTATCAAGCGACAGATTATTAAAGAAAAATGATTTTATCGAAAACGTATCCGCCGAAATGATCTGATTTTTAAGTCACTTTATTTATTTATTTATTTATTTATTATTTTTTGTTGCTATTTTCTTTTTTATTACGTAAACATAAATACCGTCAGAATGATATAACTTTCCGGAAAATATATTAATTTATTAAATCCATATATCACTTAAAATTAAGAAAAATTTCATAAATAATAAATGAATAATTAACAAATTAAAAATCGGTGTTCCGTTCTCTGAATGCGAACATTTCTGATGATGCAATAAAACGCGCGATTTATGTGTCTAACTTGAATTTATATTTAGAAACAACCTCGAAATTAGTCTACCTAATGATCTTCTAAATTTATTCTCATTGTTTTTACCTTTAAATACTTTCTCCAACATTGTACTTCCTTCTATTTCGTCTTGTCTTCTTTTAAACTAATATTTTCTATCATCAAAAAAATCCACGTATCGCTTGTTCAAAGGTTTACAGCAGACTAAAAACAGATCCAAAGTATACGTAGATCTGTTTTATCGACAGGATAAAATAGATCGATCGGAGCAATAAGAGGAAATCTTTGATTCAGTCACATTGACTGAATGAATTTTCTTCCTTTCAATTTTCATATTGAATATAAAAATAAATATATGATATATAAGAATATAATAGCAAGATCAATAAAAATTTGTTTCTTCACTGATCAATTTTTTTTAAATCTATTATTATATAGTTCTTAAAAGTATATAAAAATATTTAATGTGGCAGTACGTAAAATATCTTAACGCTTTATAATAATATTAAAAATAATTATTTTATAATTTTATAACGATCTATTTTTCGCTTGCGAAAGTACTTAATTTTTCAATATACGATCGTTTTGTTTGACTATCCTGTTCCGTTTCAGGACTCGATAATTTGCGTTTTTTTCCTTCGGATTGTTCTTCTCTATCTTGCGTGGAAGATATTTCTTTGTATCTTGATAAAGCTATCTTTGTTAATTCAGCAGGTTTATAATTAGGAAATTCTTCTTGTAAATGTTTCTTTTGTTTTGCATACCACCCGACAAATGTTTCTTTTTTTCCTTCATTTTTTGGTTTTGATTTAGAAGATAGATTTTTGTCTGTTATGGATCTTTGCGGCTTCTCTTGCGCAGTATTGAGACCAATTAATCCTATAATAAAAACATTTAAAAAAAAAAAAAAAACAATTTATCTATAAAGAGTGTCTGTCCATAGACGTCCGAGCAAATATTTCGCAACTACTGAATTTACTTAAAAGAAAGTTTAAAAGTCATTAAAAAAAATTTGGACAATTCCGAATTAATTGCATGGTGCAATTATTTTTAATAAACTTTCTTATAATTCCAACCAGTTTTGAAATATTTGCTCGGACATTTATGGACGGGTACCCTGTATATAAATTAAAAATTAAATTAACTAAATCACGTCTTTCTTTTTACCTGCTGTCGATTGTGAACGTGCATTCTTCAAAAATGGATTACTTCTTCTCAAAGATAAAGTGTCGTTCATAGATAATGGTTTTATTTCTATATCTGGTTTCTTTGTTATTATAGGAGTTAAAAGTACTTCCTCTGCATCCTCGATTATTATCTCATCGTGATTGTCCATATCATTTTGATTTACGTTACTTTCTTTTTGTTCATCTTGCCGTTCTTTAATATCAGCGATGGACTCGAATTTTTTCATCAATGCGGTACGATTAATACGCGCTGCATATTTTATCGCCAAATCTAATACTTTTTGTGATGCTATTTGTTCACATAATTCGACTGCTCGATATTCTACATTACTTCGACAAGCCAACTATTTGAATTCAAAGTATTTATTGTTTGTTATTAATTTTACAGTGAAAAAAAAAAAAAAGAAAAAGAAAAATGAAATTTAATTCTACATACTGCAATAAGAAATAGTACTGCTTCATTTTCATCTAACGGTTGACTTCCTAATTGCCACAATTTTGTTTCCTTCTCCGTTTTTTCTGATTCAGGCTCACAAAGAGGAATTGTTAAAGGTATTTCAGTAATAACCGGTCGTGGAGTCGTTGCTGGATAGTAACTTCCTTTACATAATACGCAACGAACAGAACTACGTTCCTCGCTTACTCCAATTATAAAATAATGGTCAGATTTACCTTTGCCCTATTTTAAATATATAGTATTTAATAAAGAAATAATAAAAAATATAATTTTATTATTTTTTACCTGTCTATTCATATCGCATACAACTTTCCATAAAGAAGATTTCTTATCATATATTTTTATAATATCTTCTGAATCCATTATAACTGGAGATCCAAGATCAGATAATCCCAACCACATAAGATCTGATGATGGAGAAAGAGGAACACTTAATTTTTGATTTCTCAAATATGTTCCAAAAATTTTTATGCAAAGTAAACTCATGTGTTGATCTCCAGTCATACCTATTAATAATAATAAACGTATTAATGATTTTATATTTTGATATATTGTTCACCTTTCTATATTTTACCTAGTCCATCATGGTAAGCAACTACAAGATGATTGGTAAATGCATTCATTGCAACTACAGGACCTGGCAAAGCTATAACTTCACGTTGTGTTCCACCTATCATAAAAATTCTCAAGTATCTTCTAGAAGTGGCAATTGCTATAAAATTGTCTCCTGCAGTAACGCATTGTCCCTCTTCTCCTTCTGGCAGATCTATCGACCATTCCTTATTTCCAGAACCCCAGCCTTAAGTTTAAAGTGTTTCTGTTACATTAAATAGCTAATTTGATGATTAAAATAGTTCGGAAATTATATAAATACATATACGATATATTATTAATTTGCTAACCTTGTAATACTACTACAACAAGTTTGCTTGCTATATCTTCAAGTGAAGGACAATTTAACACAAGAGCATAAGATGATAAAGAGGCAATTGTATGTTTTAAATAATTATTTATATGCATGCTGCGATGAATTGTAACATCGTGAAATTCTACTTCTATACTAGAATCTTCTCCATCTTCTGAATTAAAACACTTTACTATTCCTATGTCATTCCATATCTATAATGATTCAAGTAAAAATATAAATTAAAACATATTTGTTTTATTGACATATCTTCAACAAGAAAAAAATAATTTTACCATAAATCGTGATAATAAATGAATAGGTGAAGATCCTGGTTGGAAATGTGGTTGTATCCGTATTTCTGGCATAAAAGATTTTACATTATGCACGGCATCTTGCATTCTCTCCAATATAATATCAGATTTTTCATCATCTTCATGTTCTACAGATGCTTTTATTTTATTTAAACTAATTACATTTTCTCCGTCGTCATCATCATCATCATTATCATTGATATTATTTAATGGAAATTCTGTAGTTTCACGAATTTCATTATTTGTTGAAAGTCCATCATTTAGCAAATCTCCTGATTGATTATCAACTATCTAAAACGATATAATAATAAGTATAATAATATATTCTACGTTTAAAATATATCAATTTACATACCACATCAATGCAGCCTAACTGGCCTGATATATCACAGAATGCAATTTCATCTGATTTATTATGTTTCCACACCAGTGCAGTGATTTTAGTATTCTGTGGGTGTTCAATATTTCCTATCAACGCCATATCTTCTGTGCTCCATACAACAATTTCTCCATATACCGTACTAGCAGCTAATTTTGTACCACAATTAGAAAACTTGCAAATACTAAATTCCTATATATATAAAAATAAAATATTATAAAAATATCCTGATTTTATAAGCAAAATTATATTAGATTATAAAAACTTACAGATTTCAAAGTAGGACATTTTAATCTATGTGATTCTTTCCAAGTTAGTCTTTCTACGATAATTATATCTTTATTATGTGGATATGCGAGGCAACTTCCATCTTTACAATGAAAACTAGGTGTACAGTATGTCTTTGCAGTAAAAAAAGAATTACATTTTGGTACAACATTATTCCAAATGTTAACAGCACGTTTTTCTTTAATGTTCCAAACTCTAATAGAGCCATCAGCACTAGAAGAAGCCTGCAATATTTAATTTCATGTTAGAAATATATAAAAATTTCATAAATTATAATTATATATCACATTTGACATACAACAAATTCTTCTTTTGGATCCAAAGATAAACCTAATATAGGAGCTTCATGTCCTTCAAGTTCTATGCAATATGATGTACTAATATTAGTAACTTGTATTCTCATATCACTGAAAAATTTAAGAGTTTTTTATATAATAGTATAATAATTATAAAAGACAAAGTTTATAAAACTATATAAAAAAAAAGTAATGTTAAACATACCATCCACCTGATACAATATAATTACTATTTGCTGTACTAGTTAATGCGCATACTGGTGCTGCAAATCTAGTTACTATCCCTTCTTTTTCAAGATCTGGATGAGTAAGTATTTGAACGGTATTATTATCATTACCTACATATATCTTCCCTTTCTGAAATGTATTATAATTTCATTAATATAGCATTTCAAAAATATTAATTTTAAATATCAAACATCATCATAACAATGTTCATTACAAATGCATCATTACAATTCTTAGTTGAAAACTAAAAATTAGAATTAAAAATAGAAAACTTTTTTACCTTTGATATCACTGTTATTGCTTGTTCCGCAATACAACTTGCTGCTGGATCATCGTCCATTAAATTTAACCATGATCTAACATCTCCATCTGAACCACAAGTAATAAGACCTCCCCTTAAATATAAATACAAATTGTAAAAATACACGGACAATGATATAAAAAATGGTTAACAATACTTTTACAAATATTTGCTTACTCTTCTCCAGTATAATAACAAACATCTGTATGTCCTTCGGGATGAGCATAACGCATAGGCTTCTTTACTAATGGCATATTTTCTTATTATTTTATTATACACATAACAAACACAATAAATAAATTCGTAAGTTTGTAGATCTCTTATTACTCGTACAACTATTTTGGCGCGAAATGTAGTTCTCAATTTCAAACGTAGAGAGCATTATTACACAATCGCATGATACTCTTTACACTGTACAGTTATCTAAAACAAATATATAAAATATTAATATATAAAATAAAAATGTTATAGAATATTAATATATGAAATATATATATATGTGTGTGTGTGTGCTAGTACTATTTTAAGGAATTTATCATTAAAAATATATATCTTTATATACGAGCTAAGCATAATTTTAAAATTCATTCAGATTGGTTAAAAAATGTCGAACGTTTAACCAATCCGTGAAATGCAAATTTGGATGAGCAGCTTTAGTGAGCGCACAAAAGAACATGCCTTAATTATCAATTTGTTCACACTGATACACACTAGAGGGAAGATAGCCTTTTCCGTGATGGTCGAAGTTGCAATGAGGCGTTTATAAGTTTCATCATTATATTATTTAAAGTTATTTATCAGAATGACCATGATTTCAAAAGCTGCAGTGGGTATTGCCGTTGGTATTGCCGGTATTTTTGTTGGCTATTGTTTTTACTTTGATCAAAAACGTCGTAGTGATCCAGATTTTAAAAAGAAACTACGTGAACGTAAGTCCAGCGATTTGATATCATTCACATGGTCTTGATAATTACTCTTTGATATTAGATAAACTGCTCACGTGTTCACATATAATTGTGAAATAATTTTAGAATTTTAACTATGGGAACTCATTGTAAATTATTTTAGCTATATTCATATTACATTTGATATATTATGTTTTATAGACCAAAAAACACAAATGCAATTTATTATTTTATCACGCCTGTTAATTGTTGTTATTTTAGGAAGACGTGCTAAAAAACAAGCACAGAAAGCAAGTTCTAAAATACCAGATCTTAAAGATCACGAGACTGTACAGAAATTCTTTTTGCAAGAGGTTAATATTAACATTATTACTCAAATATTTCCATGTAAAATATATCTGCGTTATAAAAGCAAACTATTGATTATTAATAGGTACAACTCGGAGAAGAAATGCTTATGTATGGTAATGTAGACAGTGGAATAGAACATTTAGCCAATGCAGTTGCAGTTTGTGGTCAACCTAGTCACTTATTGCAAGTTCTTGAAAAAACACTGCCACCTCAAATTTTTAATCTTTTGTTGCAAAGAATACCATCTGTTGGTCATGTACGTATATGTTAAAGTATTTTTTATACTTATTGATTAAAAGTAAATAAGTTTCTTTAACATCTTTTACAGAAGCTAGTTACTCAAACTGCAATGTCAGAAGAAGATGTTGAATAGAAAATCATAGATAAACATTGGATTTTTAAATAAAATTTGGCATTAGTAAAATGTATACACTCATTTTGCATACTGTAGTCGTCACAATAACTTGACTTTTTGGTAATTACAATAATCTTATATAATTTATAAGGTAGTAAAAAACATATTCATTTTATATTATGATAAGTTGCAATTATAAATACAAGTTTATATTCACATGTATAATACACTTTTATTTCATACATTTTTAACTGACTAATAGCTCTAGTCATTAAACAATTCATCTTTCTTTATAAATTATGTAGATTAAGAATAAACTTATTTGTGTTGCATAAAATTAAAAGTACTAGGGAGCTATATGACCTATAATTTGATTAGATATATTTAACTGAAGATTTTCAGTAATTGAAAATAAATTGCACCAAGTTAGATAATTCTAATTATCTGACTTATTTATGTGCAATAAGAAAATACACCATATATTTAATATATACGATTTCTTCTAAAGAACTTAATAATCGATTATATTATTTTTATTATTGATGTTTCTTTCTACATTTGCTTGCATCTATGTAAAGATATTATATTTTATGATCACAGATCACTGTATTAAAAGAATGTTTATAACAAACAGAACGTTATAACAGTTATATATAATATTATTTTCTATAATAGGCACTAGCACATAAAACGATTACAGTTATTTTTTGTATAAAAAAAAAAAGTATATATTCTATATTCTTATAAAAATAAATTGCGTGCACTATGTAAGCAATAAAGATGTTATACAGTTTCTATCAGATAAGATTACAAAATGGTTGTATTTATAAAGCATGAGCACAAATTAAATGTTACTAATAAAAAATATTACCAAAGTTACTCACCATAATGTTACATAAAATTCAGGAATTTATATTTGTTTAATTAATATAGAAGTAACATAGTATAGAATATTTTAAACTAATCAATTAATGCTTTTTAATTTAATTATTATAAAATGCAAAATTTCAAATATTGCGTTTCTCTTTTTTTTGTTTATTAATATATAATAGATGTACAAATTTCGTTACGTTCTATATTTCCAATGCATTTTATATACATTTTCATAGAACAGATTTCTATATTATTTTTTTCATTTTTACGTATAATTATATTGCTGTATAAAATCATAAGCTGTTAAATAAATAAATTTCTGTTGGATCTAAACAAATTTCATAAAAAATATTTTATGATCAATATTTGTTAAATAATAAGCCTATATATAGTATAGATATTTATATATCTTTCATAATCAAAGAGGATTATAATATAATCAGCAATAATAATTTTGTATTATTTTGTTTATAGAAATATTTGATGAACAGTTGATATGTAAATTCATAGAACTTTATGAGATTATATTACATATGTTCAAACAATTTAATAAGAGGCAGTATGTACTGAATAATATTAAACTTTCATATTAAAAAGTACAAAATTATAAATTAATAATCAAAATTTTGTTTGGTGTATTTAGTATATAGAATAAAACATTAAAAGTTGTATGTAGATTTCAGTAGTTTATACTTGTAACATTACTGATAACAAATCTGCAGATTACATAAATACAATTAAAAAATAAGTTTTTATTTACAATATGAACTCTGGTCTGTTTCTATCATTAACATTATTTCATTGGATTTTTTCATATTTCGTAAATATTTCATGTATATACATATATTACAATACGAATAACTGTTTTCTGAATTAGACAAACGAAGAAATAAAAATTGAATTGATAATTATTTAAAAAAAAGACCTTTGAAAACTAACAATTACATTACATTCTTAATTCTATATCTCCTTAAAGCACCATTTTAAAGAACAATTATTCCTACAATTAACAGTTTTTCATTCAGAATTTAAAATTTCGTTTCTAGCTTTTAGCATTACTTCAAGAGCATTTTTGCTTATTAGTTTTGCTGCAATATCTTTGCCAAGTTGTTCGGCACCTAAAAGACTTAGACTACTTATATTACCTGGTGCAACACTGCAATATAGACGAGGTTCTCTATATGGGCATTTCCTATTGAATACAATAAATGATATATAAAATATATATAGTAGACAAAATATATTAAATATATTAAACTATATAATATTTATAAATATTTACTTTGGAGGTTCTCTATCATCATCCGGCATATAAAGTTCACTTTTTATTGTATCTTTTATTAAAGTTTGACCATCAAGAGACCATACTGCTCCAGTAATAGTTAAATCTCTACCAGTTAAAGAAGAAGAGACTGCAACTGGTGCAGAACACCCACCACCAAGTGTTTTTAAAAAAGATCGCTCGCATACACATCTTAATGTTGTATCTATATCATGTAAAGGTTCTAAAAGAGATAGTATTTTCCAATCAGATTCTCTGCATTCTATTCCTAATGCACCTTGACCAACAGCATACAAAGCTTCTTCTGGTTCTAATATCTATACATAAATAAAATTATATATTTAATATGTGTTCTAATAGAAAGTAACCATCCCATAGAAATATTACCTGACTTATTCTATCTTCCCATCCCATTCTTTTCAAACCAGCAGCAGCTAAAATAATTGCAGCAAATGGACTGTCTTCATCATCTAGTTTTTTTAATCTAGTATTTAAATTACCACGTATATTTTGAACAGTTAAATGCTGCATATTTCTAGCTAATTGGGCTGATCTTCTTAATGAACTAGTTCCTATAACACTTCCTTTTGGTAATGTAGACAATGTTTTATCCTTATATCTTTTTGACATTACAACTGCATCACGTGGATCTTCACGTCTAAAAAAAATTATATATAAGAAATTATATATATACACACACACACATGCACATGTATAATGTATAAACTTTTGATTTAAAAAATACTATTTGTAAAAAAGGATATAAGGACTAAAAATTATTAATAATATTAGTTCTATCTACTTACTTCAATATTGCTCCAAGTACCATTCCTTGTGGCAGTATTGTAGGCAAGTCTTTTAATGAGTGAACTAAAAAATCAACACGACCAGTTTCTAAAGCAAGTTCTAATTCTTCTGTGAATAAAGATTTTTCTCCAATTTTTGGTAAAGATTTATCTAATATTTTATCACCCTTTGTATTCATGGTTACTAAAAGCATATAATAAATATAAACAAAAATTTTTTCTCAAGATACATATATACACACAGACATACATATATTACTAAAAATGACACAGAGCTGTTATCTTTAAGTGCCTGAAGTCTTACGTAATATATTGAAGTCTATAATAAATAATGATAATAATATATTTGATCAGTCATGATCAAATCTATATTTAGAAAAAATAATATTTCTTTCATACATTTTTTCCTTTTTTTATATCAATAACTTCTATATTTAATTACATCAAAAATATTTTTTCTCACCTATTTCGAACTCCTTTTTTGGATAAATATTCTTCAAACTATCTATTACATATCTAGTTTGAATTAGTGCCAACTAAAAACATAACAAAGAAAATAAATTTAATGAACAAGCAATAAGATTTAATATTTCGTTCATAAATTACATCATATAAAAAATATTTAACAAATAAAAAACAATGTAATCAAATGATACACAGAAATTATATATATATGTGTATATAATATACACGCACATGTATATATATATATAAGTATATACATATATACACATATATACATGTGTGTGTATAGTTGATATTAAATAATTTTTTCTGTCATTATAAAACAATTATTATCTTATAAATTGCTGACTAAGCATGAAGTGCAATAAGAAAATATATAAAGCCCTGACTTATTTACAACGTAAAAACGAATATGAATTAAATGTCTAAAAAAATTTTGTTCTTTTTATTTTATTTTCTTTTTTATTTCCTCAATTCTAGGAATTAAAAAGAAAACTTGGAAAAAAATCGACTGTTAATAATAAGTTTTATTGACGATACGCAAAATTTATATAATTCGAATTCACATAATAATGCGTTTGTAACATATATTTTTTTTTTGCGAATGATATATCACTGCACTTACCTCGCTCTTCCGAGATCCAACACGGATTACGTCATATGTCTCTTTATTCATTATGGTAATAAATTCAACTCATGCACGAATGTTCGTAAGATAGTGCTTTGAAGAAAGATAGAATTATTTTCTTGTGGAATGTATCAGAGATATATCATGATCAAATACAATACATAAAGAAAGAATAATTAGGTCAAAGACACAAAATACTTTCACCACACTCGAGAGTACGCGTAACCTACGATACACAATATTGTAACTTCTTTCTTGAATAAAAATGAAATCATTGTATTTTGGAACTTTCGTTGTTTTTTGTTGTATTCTATCTGATTTCACAGTCACTGACACTGCAGCAGAAAGTGAAATTAATTAAGTGAATTAATTATTCTAAACTTTACATTCTTATGTGCGTCATTTCTACTTGTACACATGGAAGCGCGTGGCAACAGACTAACCGAAGTTAACCGAACTTAATTCGATATCATTGTGACGTACCGGATATCTTTGGTTAGGTGGAAGGAGAAAGGACAAATATTCGATGATCTAAAAATATCAATAAACTTTGGTAGGAATTATAAGAAAAAATTATTAAAGAAATTAAATACCAAATTATTAGATATGTAATTATTTTTTTAGAATTATTTTATTTTTACTTTTAAAAAATATTTTATGAATATCTTTATAGAATGATATATAATACTTGAAAAAAAAATTATCTTGTATCTTAATAAAGATAACTTTCTCTAACATATAGGTATATAAATTAATCTTACAATATGTATGTTTTTTTATCACAAGAAAATAATTCCACGATGATTTACATTTTAATAATCTGTGAAAATAATTATTTTTTAATCAATAAAACTCTCAAATAAGTCAAAATATAAATACAAAAAAAAATATAATTAAGCTGCAAGGAATCATAGCTTAATTGTATTACCTAAAAATTTATATAATAAAGCTCATCAACTTATAGCTGCATAACATATATACTTCTTACATAATATATTTTTATCATGCATTTCCTATTTTAAAACTGAGCAGTATTTAAATACCTATTTTATGTACAGCTTACATAACATGATTTAAATGCTTTTTTTTCAAAAATAGCTCCTATTAAAAATATATAAAAAAAAGTTATTGTTCTCCAGTGAAATGTGTACAATACATTAACTTTCATTATACCTTTGCACATAATTATAGGTGTAGAAACATTATTTATATAAAAATCGACTAGCTCAAATTTTGTATGTGCGTGTCTCAAATCACAGGAAAATCAGTTCATAATAACTTAAACAATACCTAAGCAAAAACAATAATAATAAAAATAACAATATTTTCAACATCAATAATACAGTTTTTTCCTTTCAATGATAATACGTATCTTCACACTACATATAAAAGCTTAGTTTCATGTAGATCGGATCTACTGCTGCATATTATTAAAAAGTTTTAAATAATTCTTATTGCATCATATTTTATGTTTTTTGTAATCAAGTATATGTATATATTTATACTAAATATATTAAAACAGCACCGAAGGCTAAGCAACTAAATATATATATTTATGCTTCTATTAGTTTAACTTGAAATGCAATCTTTGTAAGCTTATGACAACTTGCAATGGATGTCATAATAAATATAAAAGAGATATATTATATTTAAAACGCTTTTAAAGTATCTACACAGTTACCTTGTGTATTAAAACATTTATTGTAGTACACATCCACTTTCATTTTTTGGTTCCTTACTACTTTGATGAATAGTTTCTTCTTTAACAGGTGGTAAATCCTGTTCTTTTTCTGTTTTAGCTGGAGTTATCCCAAGTAATATTTTGTAAACACCTAGATTCCATATAGAATTAGGAGAAGGCATTTGAAAATCAATAGGGCTAACAAGACCAAAAGTAGCTTTAGTATCCAAAGATGGTATTTCTCCTGGTATTGTATGATGATATCTAGATAATTGCATTTAATTATTGTTATTTTTATAAATAATTATTTCTTGCGAAACAAATATTGTTGTCTTAAAAATATACTTACATAAGGCCATTTTCTCTATTACATTTATCTAGTGTGAGCTTTACTGTAGGTGCCAATCTTTTAAAAACAGTGTGTTGGTCAGGTTTTACACGAGGTGCAGGACCATTTGTTTTACCATATTCTTGACATAATACTTTTGCTTTCTTAAGGCAACTATCACTCTCTTGTAGTGCTCTAATTGCTTCCCCACATTTATCCATACCCAATAAATTTGCTCCACAATAATTATATGCCTATAAGCATATATCTGAATCAAATATGCTTTTGTATTTAAAATTGATATATTTTATAGTATATATGTCTTACATAGGATTGATAAAATGCTGCTTTTAGTTCTAAGTATTTAATCCATTGAGTAGATATTTCTGGCTTAAAAGGACGTAATGTGTTAGCAGCATCTAAGAACAATTTACTTGTTTCATTCGCCAGAGCTGATATTAAACTTGCATTATGTTTTAACTCCATTGCTCTTGCCACAGTTACTAAAATATAATTTATATAATAATTTAATAAATGTTTATATTAATAAAGAAAATATATAAACTTGAAAGACTAATTAAACCTTCTTGCGCTTCCGCAGTACATTGATTTACGTATGCATTTATTAAACGTGGATCTAAATCACTTCCCAAAGGTGGAGGATTTGCCAGTTGAGGTAGAAATTCAGTTTGTACAAATGTAAATATACCTGCAGCACGTCTTAACATGCTATGTACATTTTTTGCCTCATCCATTGTTATGCTATATCGTGACAAAAAATATTTAAAAAAAATTTATTAATTTTTTTATATAAACACTTACTCATCCTTTGCAGCAATCATTGCTGCATGTTTCATATACCAAAGGCCCACATTTACACTCATGTTAGCTGCTTCATATACTGAATCAGCACTAGAACTATAAAAAACGATATAAACTTTTACAATGATAATAAATTATATATCTTCCTAATTTAATTTATGGATAATTGCATTACAAGGTATGTGTTCCAAGTAATGTATGTGTCCATTTGAATACAAGAATATTTCTTAGTTTACTAAGATTTGGTCTTCCTACATGTTCCTCAGAAGTATTTATCTCCCAAATAAATCCATATAACAAACTGAGATAACTCAAGAAGGCTGGTTCAATAGAATCACTTGTATTGTTAGCATTTCTTATTAAGTCCAGAAGGCGATGTCTAGATAATTTTAAGTCACTGAAATATAAAAAAGAAAATTATTGTCTATATTTGTAAAATACATCAAGAATCTAACATTAACGTTTCCTTTCAATATACTAACCTACAAAGTTTTCTAGTAGCGTCTGTAGGATTACTAATTTTAAATTCAAATTTTTGAGTTGTTGTTGCTTTTAAATTATTACGATGAAACCAATGTGCCATTTTTAATATAACACACTTAATAATTTATGAATCAATCAGAAAAAATAAACTTTATTTGATTTGTCAGTTTTGACAGATAAGGTAAATGGAGCAGACGGTACTTACAGGTTAATGAAAGATACTTTACTCGTACGATACAACGTGAATCCTTAATCATACGCGCACTTCCGTTTTGTAAGTGAACGATATTAATTTTTATTTTTTTCCGACATTAGAAAAGGTAAGAAACAAATAAGACATCGTTTATTCTTTTTAGATAATATAGGTTTTTCCTAAGATAAAACTGTTATATGAACGGTGATAATTTAATATAAAATGTAGATAGACACGTAACTAACCTTCATTATAATATCAAAACATGGTATTTTCAAAATTATAGTACTTCTATTGAATCTGTATTTAGTATGTTATCATATCTTGAAATTATAATATATAAATATTCGCATTTCTATAATGTATATATCTATATTACATTTTTAAAGACTATCCAAAGTATTATGACCTTGAATGATAATAGTATTTTATCTATAAGATAATCAATCAATATTAGAAAATGTTACTATTTTTATGAATATAAAAGAAATAACTTTTTAATTGCTCTATAAAAAAATGTTATTTTAGATGGGTGAACCTTCTGGATTAACCAACAGTGAAGCTCGTGAGCTTTGTAAGGAAGCAGATCCAATTACAAATAATTATATTATGCAACAAACAATGTATCGTATTAAAGATCCAAGAAAATCATTACCTTTCTATACAGAAGTTCTTGGAATGCACTTGCTACAAAAACTTGACTTCCCTGAAATGAAATTTTCTCTTTATTTTCTTGGTTATGAAAATCCGAAAGATATACCAACAGATAGGAGAGAAAGCATTGAATGGACCTTTTCTAGAAAAGCTACTATAGAATTAACCCAGTATGTATTGTAATAAATAAGCATAAACATAAAACAGTAATTGATATCATCCTTTATGATCATTTTGTTTTAGCAACTGGGGTACAGAAACAGATCCAGATGCAAAATATCATAATGGAAATTCTGATCCTAGAGGATATGGTAAAGCACATATTTTTTACAAAGTTTTCTATGTATATATATATATATATATATATATATATATATATATATATGTATATACTTATAAAAATTATAACAGTATTTTAAAAACTAATGTTTATATTAACATTTTATTTGTTATATTCAGGTCATATTGGAATTGCTGTAGATAATGTAGAACAAGCATGTGAAAGATTCGAAAAGTTTAATGTTGAATTTATCAAAAGACCTAATGATGGTAAAATGAAGGGTATTGCTTTTATCAAAGATCCAGATGGTTATTTGATTGAAATTTTAAGTCCATCTAATATTGCAAACATTGTCCTTAATCATTAAGATTTTCTAGATTTTTTCGTACAAGCGATTAAAATACAATATACGAATTAAACGAGCAATGCATAATTGAAACAGAAAAACTAAATGAACACACCAAACTTGCTGAGTAAACTAACAAATTTTAATTCTATGTATGACACATAACATACATATATATATATATGTAGTAATTGTACATTCTATTTCTAGGTCTTGTAATATATACAGTAGTATGTGTATCTGTAAAGCAAATAAAATCAAAATATTTATTTTTCATTTCATGCTTGTTAATTGTGTAAAATTAATAAATGTTTAATGTACGGTCTCATATATACAATTCAAATATAGTGTTACTCTAAAGAGTATCAAACTTTTTTTTTATTTTACGACTACGTGATGCCAAATTTGATATATAAAAAAATACACTGCTCTTATCTAAGAATTGTTATCTGTATTAAATCCTGTATAATAATAAAATAGAATATTATTAAAATAAATTTTTATTCCATTCTTAATATTCATTAATATTTACAATTCTTGTCTCAAATGCACATGTTCAATAAATCTTATCTTTTCTCTATTATAAAGAAGTGAACTTCGAATTCACGTATACATATTTATTTGGAGAGATTCTTGATATTTTAATAGAGTATTTTATATATAAAATAAAATAAAAAATAGCGCTCGGGTATGAGCATATAATATTAAATTTGAATGCAAGATTTTTAATATTGTAAGAAATAAAACAAGGATGAATAATGGCCTTATCAATTTCAAAGATCAAAGAAACATGAATTGTTCCAATTAAAAGAAACTTTTATGAATAAAACATGTAAAAAGCAATATGGATTAAAAAATTTTATGTGTAAATGGAAGTTACTTAAAAAGTTTCAAACATTTTAAAGACAGTTCTTTTCTTATCTCATACATAAACTAGATAATATATAATTCATTTTTTTATAAATATTTTTAAAGAGTATTATATATATATATACACACATTAAAGAAATAAAGCATAACTAAAACCTTTCTAAAATTCTAGCACAAGTTCAGTCAGCATTTAAATTTACATTTTTTATGTCTTTCATATGTATATGATTCACGTTATTTGTTTATGTCATAGTCATCAATGTTTAAAAATCTAGAAGCTTCATGTATTGGAAGCTTAATTTTGCTTATGCATTTGCACTGACATTGGCATATGATGTTGGTTCCCAATTTAACTAATAGCAGTAAACTAACGAGTTTTAAAATTAATAATATAATCGTATTGTCAAGACTCGTGGCTTAAAATAACTTGTAAATCATCTGGCAATGTATGCGTAATGTCATTTATTCTTTCTTGAAGTTTCTTTTTGATTGTATCATCAATGGATATATCATTAACGCAACTTTTCTCCAATTTTTGTCGAATTCTAAGAATCATATCCACAACTTCTACTTCTTGCTTTCCTTGTACCCATGTTTTCAAGTCCTATACATTAATAGAATTTAATAAATATGCAAGCTACTCGAATAGCAATTTTTAATAGAACAATAAAAATACATACAGCTTGTGATAATGCTTCCAATTGTATCACCTGTAATTTTTGAGCTAGTTCTGTATATCTGGCATGAAACCAGCCCGAAAAATTAGGTGATCTAAAAAATCGTTTGTATAATCCTACCCAATCTCCCTTTATACCTGTAGTTAATTGAGGTCCCAAACTACTTAACGTAGCTAAAAAGTCATCTTGATTAAATAATTGTGGTATTGGAGTTGCCTAAGATAAACAATTTTTTTTATTAATTTATTTATTTTAATAGTCAAAGAGTTTTATATGAATTGAAAAATTATTACTTTGAAGGGTGATATGTCCTTTTGTAAAGGCATAAGACTTGCAATATATCTTTCTAAAGGAATCATAAAACTTTCAGTCAATTCCATCAAGTGACGTTTTAAAAGAGCTGTTTGTGCTTCACCTGGTCTTTTTGTCTGAATACCTCGCAAAAGCTTTTTTAATATTGTTTTATCTTTTTGCAAAAAAGATTTATATTGTGTATAAACACCTGGTTTTGAATCTAATACTTTGAGATTCTCTGATTTTTTTATTCTATATTTCTGAGTTTCTGAAATATATAATGTATGTAAATATATATATCACATATATATATATATATATATATATATATATATATATATATATTCCTTATTTTCATCTGTGAGAAACTTACCATTAGTTCCACCATTACTTATCCTGATAATGTGAGGCCAATGTTGTAGAGTTTTGGCAAAAAATGGATTCGTGACACCTAGTATTACAGCAGGTGGAGTAGGAGCATCTGTGGTATACTCTTTAAATTCAGAATCATGAATCGTAAAATACGGACGATGATCAGCACAATATTTCAATGGTGTTATCATACTAATAAAACAGACCATTAGTAATTCCCAATTTTAGTTTTTCCACAATTATCATTAGTTTTTACCTATGTACTTACGCGATAAGTGCTTGAACCATTTCTGAACATGTAGTTGGTGAGGAAGCCATTACTACAATAGGTTCACTAAGTAATACTAACTCCCACAATAAATGTATATGACTCACTACACTAGCTAAAGTTTTGAACATATCACTTTCGTATGCAGATGTTAAAATTAATCTTCGTGTTGCATGCACATTTGGCGCATGATCCATTGCTGCAATACATGGTACAGCAGCCTTATAATTTTGATTTGGAATGTATGTCTAAAATCAACAAAATATGATGTAACCATTACATAAAAAAAAAAAAAATTATTTATAGATATAAAAAATTTTGAATAAATGTTTATGTAATAGCACAAACCTGAAATAAAACACCCATAAGAGGTAAATGAACAATTTGACCAGGACCAGGAAGTGGCCAACGATCTATCTCCCTTATAACTGCTTCCATGACTGCACTTCCACGATCAAAAAATTCTGGTGCAATCAAAGCACACAATTCACAAAATAAATTGATAAATGGCAGTTTTGTGATGATGACGATACTCTGAAGATAATATATATATATATATGTCTTATTAATTACATGTATACATATTCATTAAAACCTTCCTACTTTTTGGAAATATCCTCTTGGTAAAGATTTGTCTTTAACTTGACGAAAATATACATAGCCCCAGTAATAGTCTTTATCACATTGTAAAAAACAAGGTGTTCTTCTATTATACTCCTGTAAAGCTGGTGTATCTTGAATCATATTTCCATTCTGCCTTATTCTTACATGATATTGTGTATCTCCCATACAACCAGAGTTAGAATCAGGAAATGCTAAGTAACATACATTAGATCTTTCTTGTTCAGAGAGTTGTATATGATTTGGATAAACCGCCTATTTCACAAAAATATTTTAATTAAAGGATGTACAATATAGAGGGTGATATATTAAATTTTCTATATGATTACCTCTATAGCTTGACCTAATTCAAGGTCAAAAGTAACGATACATATACAATGCACCCAATTAGTAAACCGTTCCCACTTTGCATATACTGTTTCTTCCTTACTATTTGAGATATGTAAGTCTGTATATGTTGAACAAGAGGGAACTGACATTGTTTAATAATAAATAAATTCTTTACTATATTGAGCATTGGTATATAATTATACTTTGATAATACAACATCACATAGAATTTTTCTATTAATATAATGCTCTTTTGATTTATTAATAATATAACACAATATTAATTTTTACAACAAACTTTGTATAGATATATGAACATCTGAAAAAAATATATTCCATTATTTAATAAAATATAGCGCATGCAAAAAATTTGTATATAAGATTTAGGAGCAAAAAACTTACATGATATCACTGTATGTATTATGCATTGTACTATATTTATTGACTATGATCATTTATTAAGAAATATTTAATATTAACAATTATATATTTCTTCATTTCTACATTTATTTTTCTTTGTTCTTTTGAAGGATATTTTAAAATTAATCATTCTAATGCATAATTATGCTATATTAATTCCAGGAAATGCACAGATACAATATCAGATAAATGTTTATTTAATGAATATATGGAAGCATAATAAATGCGTCTATTTCATCGTAATTAATTTTGTCGTAATTAATATTTATTATTTCTCCTTTATGCATTTTTTATATGCTTACGGTACGCTGTTAAGTATGTTCGACTAACTTTTGAAGTAGGAACAGAAATTCGACCATGTGATATGCGCGTAAAATATAAATCAGTGTTTTTATTCACCATAAACAGATGTGAACGTTGATACTCGTAAACACTCTCGCCATTCACTCCAAATTCAGCAGAGAAAGTCTTCATAGTGTTCAATGCTGAGAAAACGAATTCTAACCTCCAAATTCGTGTGCATGCGTGTATATTATTAGAGCTTATTAGATTTACACAGTAAATAGCCGATATATGTAGAAAGAGAAGCTTTTTTTCGTGTATTGTAATTTCACCGTATGTCGCAATAATTCTCCTTCATGTTAGTCTCAAAAAATATATAACATTTTCTTCTTAACAAAGAATCAAGAGCGATCAAGAGCATGATCTTTCTTAAGAATTCAATTGTTCAAAGTATCGGAAACATCCATCACTTGTCACAATCGTCTGAATATTGACGCGGCTTTTTTATGACTATTGAGATTATTTTGAATTATAAATTTTCATTGGTTGATTTTAAGCCCGCCAAAATATGTCAATTTTATCAATTTTGAAATACGATAAAAGTGAAAGAGTTGTACAATATATTCGTGACATGATTTAATAATGACCTTGAGCTTTCGATACTATTCGTGTTCTAATTTAATTCATAATAATGTATTCAGTGAAACTATTTTTCAAACCTAACATTTCTTATTTATTTGACACGAATGCCATTTGTGTTTCTAGTAGTAAACACAGTGAAAGGAACTTACGTTCACTTAAACGTTGTTTCCCCTTAATAAATCAGTGACATAGAATGAGACAAACTCGTGATTTCATAACCTTCTCTTCTAATTTCTAATACGTTTTTACATTTATTATAATATTTGAATTGTTTGCTTAAAAGAATGGCTAATTTAAGTGCATACAAACAACAAATACGACTTATAAAACAATATGCTTTTGAACATAATATATCAGAATCACAAACAACTGAAATGTTTAACAAGTGCTTTCAAATGCTTGAGATAAAATATAGTAAAAAAACTTGGAGTATTTTAAAATTATTAAAATATATTACAACATTTATATTTGCATTATTAATTATTTTCATTGGCCTATATAATCATCCTTCTTATAATACTATGGTATTGAGAAATCTGCAGAGTTCTATTTATCCTGGTTTAAAAATTTTGCGTAAAATAGCTTTACCAATTATTGAAAAATATCCAATGTTGTCAGGTATTATAAAAAAATAAGTAATACATTTAAGACATATTGTCAAAATGTTATTTACTTTATATATATATATTTTTTTGTTCATATAGAGTTATATGATGAGTGGTGTTTAGTTGAAAATCAATTTTTTTATGTTAATGATATGGATTGTTGGCCATGTAGTATCACGAGTTCGGTACCTGATCTAACAAACCATAATATAACTAAAACATTTAATATTGGCATTCCTTATACAAAAGCAGAAAATAATGTAGCTGTTAATATGCAAGATTTATCTGAGATATACTGGTATAATAATGATACTTTTAAAGAAGATTCTAATAGAATATTTTCTAATAATGATGCGTATCGGTAAGTTATGTTGATAACTTATATTTGATTTTATTATTATTTTATAATTATGAAAATATAATTTAATTACATAGTACTATCCATGATGTTATGGATAAAAGATTGGACATTTATCCATCTGAGTTTCTTACAACGCATATAACATGGAGAATAAATCGTATGAAACCTGGAAGAATTATACGTAAATTGTTTCCAAAACCTATGGAAACTCCTAATTGGTGGGGACAAAGTATAGAGAAATTTATATTTATCGATGAAGCAAACTCTCCTCTTTATTCATTGGTATTAAATTAATAATAAATTAAAATAATAGATTAAAAGAATAAGAAATTCTATGAATTTATTTTAGCCTAGACCTGAATGCAGTAATGTTATATTAAGATTTACTGATGGAGCAAGGTTAATAAAGATGATGCCAAGCTTAGAGTGTCAACAAAATTGCAAAACTTCTACGATTCTTCTTTCAAATGGATACACATGTATGTTTCATCTTTTACATCTATGTTCTACTTTTAATATAAGGAAACTTACTTATTTTTATAATTCTTTCAGTATGGTATAATTGGTGGTATTGGCGTCCAATGAGTTTACCAGTTTCTAATTCAACTGCTATTTCTATAAGTTATCTTACTTCGTTTTGTTAGAATTATATTAAAATTAATAATAAACATGTGCAATATGATACTTTTGCCAAAGTTTATAATAAATTATATATTATAATAAATAATTTTATATTTTGTATCATCACAATTTATTTTATCTGAGACAATAATCTATCTAATATATATATATGTAAGACTTACATTTGCAAGACTTGTTTGCCTTACATTTTTAGTAATTATTTACATATACTATAATTTATACAAATATAATGAAAAAGGCAACATGCAAGTATTTCATAAGAAATTAGAAATTGCTATAAGAAAGGATTTAACAGATTTAAGGAATACAGCAGACCAATATGTCAAACAGACATATTTGTAGACATCATTAAAAGAATAATAAAATAAATAAAAGAAGTGTTGTAATTCTGCCTAATATGTAATTTAACTAAAAGATATGAATTATTTAAAGTAAGATCAAAAATAAATTTTCTCTATTAATATAATACATTTGAAAGTGATCAGATATGTAGAGGAATAAAAAATATATCCTCTTAAATAATAATTTTAGATTAATTACAAGTTTCTTAATAATTATTTTATTAATATGATATATTCCTATATAGGAACATAAAATGCATCTCCAGCAAGCAATCCTGGGGAATGTCACAATATAAATAATTATCACTACCAATTTATTCAAACTTTTCTTTAAGCTTTTGTTTGTATAACACAGGTACTAGAGAAAGCATTGCAAAGATACACAAAATTATCATACTATTCCAGGACCATGCATCACTAGACGAAGTTAAATTATGTAATGTTTGTCCTGCTTGTATTGCAACAAATGATGGTGGTGCAACACCAAAAAATGTGCCCACTGTGAAAGGTATTATAGGGACTCCTATTACAGGGCTAGCTAAATTTATGAACCAATTAGGTAAGAGTGGTGTCATTCGAAGAAATAACATATAATTTAAAAGATGATCTCTATGCTTAGCTACCATCACTGTCCATTCATTAGCTTTTTCTGGGAAATATTTATATAATAACTTTCTTCCTAATAATGATGACAGAAGATAACAAAGCGTTGCACCAACTGCACTGCATGTACATACTAGTAAAAGTGCTATAGGAAATCGGAATAAGAATCCAGATAATATCGATAAAAAAATAGATCCAGGAATTGCAAATGTTTGCAAACTGATTTATATATGTAAATATATATATGTAAGGAAAAAGATATAAGAAATATTAATCAAAATTAATGGAATATAAAATACATTTAAGACAAAGGATACAATATATAAGTAACGAATAGACCTGCCAATACTTCAAAATAATATAAATCCTTATATCTTCCTAATAATTTTCCAAGATTTTTTGCATCTTCTATATGAAAGGGTAATTTCATATATTCCTTCTCTTCTCTGTAAGATAAATAAATATGAAAGAGATTTATCTTAACTTAATGAACATGACAAATTATACAAAAAATATTTCATACTCTGCTAATTCTGGAAAACTCATATAGACATAAGATAGAGCAGTTAGTGACGCAATGAATATCAAAGTAACTGTTAATATAGCCCTTCTTGTTGAAGTTTCTCCATTCATTTTTCTTGACTCTACTGTAAAAATAATCAAATTCAATCTAAAATGACATAAAATGTTACAAATTATAGGCTAATAACATGTAATATTTAAAACAATATATAATAACATTAATTAATATATTTAGCCACGTAAGCAAATCGCGAAATAAGTTTAAAACGAACAATATAAAAATATTTTGTTAAAATTGATAACTAATACAAATCGATATGATATATAAAAATGATATTTGAATTAATTATTGGAGTTAAAAGATACGAAAATGAGGTTAAGATGATCTTTTAAATACTATTATTTGAGAAATATTACGAATTAATAAAATTCTTAAAAGCAAAGAAAAATAACATGACTATGTGATTATATATATAAATACAAATTTTTCAAAACGATTAATAAAATTATATTAATATTACCAGTATTTGTATTAATTTGTGCACTCATTTTTACGTCGGGTTTTACTTGATATCAGGAAAAACACTTCTTCCATTTATATTATCGAATGATTTACTTAAGATTTATGAATGTCGTATACTGTTTATACCATTTCATGCTACACGAGATACAAGAGCGCTCACTAGCGGCCGTTCAACTTATTAACTAGTATACCGCCATATTGTCCCAGAAAAGCGAGTCAACAATTTGTAGCCAATGTCATTAGTAACGATTCTACAAAACTTATTGAATTTCCTACTTTGATTTCATCTCATAGGGGAAGAAAAATGATATATCTATTATATTTCTTATGCAAATTTAAATGCAGAAACAAAACATAATGAGGTACTATTCCAAATATTACTTTTTAATGTTGATCTCAAATATTTTTACCGCGCTTCGGTTATATACCTTGTATGATTTGTACTAGTCCGTTAAAAATTTTTCGAATATGATATTTTTAAGTTATTTCTCATATATTCCTTTATTATTTGTGTTTTTATACGAAGAAACGAGAATGTAAATAAGTAGACGAAAAGGAAAATTGGAGTTAAGAAAAGTTAATGGAAATGAGAGACAGAGAGAGACAGAGAGAGACTGAGAGAGAGACAGAGAGAGAGAGAGAGAGAGAGAGAGAGAGAGAGAGAGAGAGAGAGAGAGAGAGAGAGAGAGGGGATAGGTGAAGGTGAGAGAGAGCGAAAGAGAAAGTAGAGAAGGAAAGGGATCTTCGTTTTGAGTGCAGCGATATATGTATTTCTAGCTACAGGCGCCTTTTTTTGATCAGAATTATGAAGAATATTCGATCTATTTTGGTACTTCCTTTCCTTTCCTACATCCCGACTCCTCGGACAGTCGAAAACGTACATACGTAATCTTGAAGTTTGCTATATATCGAATTAAGAGGTAATTATATAAAATGTAAATATTAATTACGAATTTGATTAGGAAGAAAGTAATAATCATAATCATTAAGTATAAGCGTCGTCTTATATGAATATAAAAAAAAGAATTTTCTATACATAAAAGTTCATAACATATTCTTGAGTTTTACTTATAGATATGTCGGATCATTATAAAAGATCTAAAAAATCGTTTGTGCATTTTATCCAACTTTTCATCACCGTTTGATCCTAAGCGCACTATTACTGAGATACAGACAGTTATTAGGATGACGATCTTTATCTTTGTTTTCATGAAATTCCAGTCACGTAGGACGAAAGGTCGGCACGAGATGCAGAAAGGAGATGGCAGATAGAACGTTGAGAGACGCGGTGCGAGAGAGAAAGAAAGAGGGGGAAATAAAGTCTCTACAGCGAAGATCGCGTAGCGAGGACAAACCGGCATACCAAAGACAGACCAAGTCCAGATGCTGTCTGTCGTACTAAATGCGGCTGTGTGGAGATCATAGAGTACTTTGGGATATCCTGTCCCGGGGAAATCGTTCGACGTGAAACAGGAAGTGGGGACAGATCCTGTGCGAAGTCATACTTTGGAATCCCAGGGGTTAAAACGCTCCACATCGCATGCCTGTGTATCGTCACTGTTAACTTCTTACGTTCCTACTCCTCCGTCCTTAGATTTCTTCATTTGTTTGAAGAAAAGAGACTTTATGCCACACATGAATCTTAAATGTGTGAGTTCATTCATGATCATTTATTTTGAGCAATTTATACCATTCGCTAGAAAAGATATTAATAAGGAAATCAATATCTCCTTTCCAGGCTATTTTTCGAATATCCTGTTTGTATAGATTCTGATTAAAATAAATTTTTAATTATGATTTAGATTCTTTTTAAATGCAAGTACAATAAGGTATGTATAATAAATGTATTAAGTATATAAATATTATTTTGAATTCTTTGATTTATACGTGTATCCATTTTAATGATACAATATAAAATATTTTTTGTTTGGAAGAACAAGTAAAGAAACTAGGATGGACGTATCCAAGATATTATCTCTCTGCATTCAAGCACGTAGACGATTTAGAAACTGGTTGCTCCTTCGTTATTCCCAGAGATGCATCGGTCAGCCTACGAAAGGAATGGTGGTCACTTGGGAAGAAGTAGGGTTGATCGTCCAGGTAAGAATTATGTACCTATATATATATATATATATATATATATATATATATATATATATAATACTAGTTGGAGAGAACCCGTCGAGAAACTACTTCACCTCCAAGTTTTCTTTCTCTTTTTCTCTCCCTTTCTTTTCCCCCCATCCCCACCCCTTTCTTTCTTTCCACCGACAGAGATTTCCTCTCCTACGATCTCTCTCCCCCCACCCCATCGACCTCGGTTTCTACCATCTCCCTCTTTCTCTCTTTCTTTCATTCTTTCTTGTTTCTCTCGTATACGCTTTTGCCTCGTCTCTTCTAGTCTCTATCTTCGTTTCTCTCACTCTAGACTCTCGCGGTTATGTCGTGGGCGGAAATTAGTATAACTCGTCGGACTAGTCGCGTTGCGACCGCGCGTTAGTACGCACGTACTTCGAAAGAAACGTCGAGAAGAAATACAAGAAGAAAAATATCACATCTCTGTATTTTTTAAAAATGTCCTCTTCTTTTTCCCCTTTCTTCGTCTTATCTAATATCTATTAAACAGAGGGTGATCGTGTGTGTTGTGATAACAATGAATTAATTTTTTGTTTTATTTTTGTGCACGAACTACGACACTAAATCAAGTATCAACAAAAACTGACAGACTATCCTTAGTGATACGTGAATTTTTATTTTCTAGACTCTACATCAATTTCGTGTGTTCAATTGGGTGCTGTGATTAAAAGAGAATCATAAAAAAAAAGAAAAGAAATTTTTTTTAATTTTCTCGACTCCGCGACGATGAGGACAAGGATTACATCATGACAGAGCCGAAACTGAAGGCAGCGTAAGTATTTTTATTGATCGATCGATTAATATTTTCTCTTTTTATGATCGAAGGAATGTATTAAACATTCGTGTTATAATCAACTTAACGAAATTTTTATAGGATCGGTTAGATTTTGTCTGACTCGTAACTTCCTTGTAATCAATTGATCTTTACCGGTATCGTCGTTAAAAGGGTGTCGACTTTAATGTCGCTTCAATAGGGCTCTAGAAACTTATGTATCTCTACTTGCTCATAATGAATAACTTAAGTGTCTATTAGAAATATTTAACAAATTATATATAAGTTGTCAAATATTTTCTATAATTCAATCTTAGACTAAATAGTATAAACGTTTTTAAAGATCGTGAAAAGATCTACTGTTTACATGATGACAGAGACAAGCGAAGACAACGTGCGTTTATGAATTATGCAAGTAGTACACGTGTTTGCTCTTCCGTGTAGTGTGCCGTATATTTCACCGAATTCACAACACTCAAGGAATTATCTTACGATTCCTCGTATAGTGTGGATTCGAGCAAACTATACGATGAACAATATCGTGTAATGATGAAACTCGTGTGAATTTGTAATTAGGATGTAATTCAATATAACTGTATTGGTTAGTTAACGACGATTTAATGTTCTTTGATCTCCTAACGAGTAAGATTTCAAAAATATTTGATATTTATTTGAATAATTTTTATCAGGATAGTAATACTTATTCAAATAGTAAATAGAATTTAAACTACATTGATACATTACAATAGTAAAATACATCAGAATAATTTTATATAATTAAAATACTAAGGTACTAAAGTAAATTACTTTAATAATTAATGTACGTTATAATATTAAAGTAAATCGTTTTAATAATTAAAGTAATAATTAAAATACATTACACAGTATTATATATAAAGTATAATACAGAAATACATTAGTACATTAGAAGTACTAACAATAGTATATAGTATTTCACTACATTGTTATAAAAATAGTAATAAAATTATTCAAATAAATATAGAGTATTTTTTGATCTTTCAACGAGCAAAAGTTGTATTATATTTAAACGATCATAATGATTTTAATATCGTGAAATTTTTAAGCAATTTTTCAAACTATAGATTAGGAGTTATCGTTAAGTGACCAATCACTAAAATAAAGTATCAAAAGAAAATTCAAAATAGACATTTCAAGCGTGAGATACCACAGGCATTATTTTCAAAACGAATGCCAATGAAATGAACTCTAGCTTGTGTTTATCGCGTTAAATTCAAATTCCTCGATCGTATCCTACGTGGTGGTTGACGTGCACGAAACACGTGGCTATGGCTCGCGCCGAAGTAAAGTTATTTTTTTTCGATGTTTATTGAAGTCTCTTTTGAAAATAAACAATGCCAGACACCGTAGAAAAGCAAGAGGAAATTCTTTCTATCTTTTGCATCGTGTCAATGGAAGCAAACTGTGCCCACTCCTTCCGAATCCCATTCATCGAGTTTCGTCTTAAAGATATTTAATATTTGCTCTCTCTATTAATCTCTTTCTCTCTCTCTCCTTCGTTTCGCAAATTAATGAGGAGCCAGATTACTTAAATCTTACACGTATTTCTGACTCAATATTTAGTATTGAATGGAATTCAAAGTATGAATCTTGTCAATGGAGGACACACATACAAGTACTTAACGGTTTCTCTTATCGATGATATTAGGCATGCGTGTCGTGCGATAGAATAGCAGAGATTATACTTCTACAAGACGTTAGAAGAAGATGAGCAAAAAGAAAGAAAGGAATTTCTTGCAAAATTGGCAATGTTTACATCGTTTTCATGTAAAAAGAGATATCTATTACGTCGTTCTTTCGAAGATGCCGAAGATTGTTAGTCGAGGCATGCTTTTGCGCAAGGGCCTTCGATAATCCATAAATAAAATAAACAGAGATTGAAATCCTCATCACGAAGAGACGAATTCGGCGGAGGGATTGCATTTGCATCGTCGACTCTCACGAGCGAGCGAATCGAAGCGTTGCATTTTGATTGCGCCGTCCGCACACGCGCATCGAGTTTGCGCGCGAGAAAGCGAACTAGCCAACGAATACTTATTGTACACATAGGACGACGACGACGACGATGATCGAATATATATATGTGTATGTGTGTGTGTGTGTGTGTGTTGCGCCCTCGAGAAATATGACACGTGCGCACAAGCAATTTTAAGTAGGCGAAGAGAAACTACCGAGTACCATACATGGCGAAGCAACTTATTGTATTTTCTTCAGCTACTCTCGTTTCTACTTCACATTTGCTTTCGTGACTGCACAAACCGGATAACAACCTACAAAGAGAAAGAAAAGAATAACATAAGAGATACTTCCTCCTTTTGCTAAGCTAATATCTAATCACTTTAGTCATTTGCATATTATGTGTTCTGACAAATAACGGTTTTGAAGGAAATGTACAATTTTATTATTGTATTTCTACGAATAATTATTAACAAACGTTTTATAATTCAGTGTATATATTTTATATACCGAGATATACAAGCGATTGCGACTAATCTCTTCTTGCTAATAGTTTTTTATTTCTTTTTTATTTTAAGATTTTGATCTCTTCTCTTAATTTGTAGAAAATGAGAAAAGTTTCAACAGAATGCTCTATAATAGGTACGAATGCATTCATAAGTACTTGTAATGTACGCGCATGAAAGCACAGACTCGTGTATCAGCGATGACGTAGATGGATCGCGATTCAACTGCGGATGTAATTACATCGAGAACGAGCCGGAAGTGGAAACGGTCCGAACGCTTTTGCCGCTTAAAGAGAGTCTTTATACGGACGAGTTACGTCGATCGGTTGCGATCGACGTTTGGCTTTCAACATTTTCTCGTTCTCTCTTACTCTCTTTTGCTATCTCCGTGGGGTTAAAAACTCCCTGCGGAGACTGGATGACGTGCGGTTTATAGCGCACTAATCAAACATGTAAGATCTGCTGTTCATCTCCTGTGTAGATCTCGATGCATCTATATGTGTGTATTTGTGCCGAATTTTATTTTAAGAGAAAAAGATCTCAACCACAAGAAATTTTATTATTTTTTTCTTCTGTTTTTTTTTTCTTTCTCTACAAATGTCGAGAAATTTCATTTTGATCGTAGAACGAAGTCAATTCGTAGAACTCGTATTTGTGCTTTACGTGCGAACACGAACGTGACTTCAATACTTTGGAAAGAACTACTCGATGTCTTTGGAGACAAGGTACAATAAGAATACTTGGACGTTCCCACTTTATGCGTCGCCATGAATCTTTAAAATTCTTTCGAACGGCGACTTCTCTGAACTATGTAACGATTCAACCATTGTTAAAGTTTCTACGAGAAAGAGAGAGAGAGAGAGAGAGAGAGAGAGAGAGAGGGAGAGAGAGAGAGAGAAAAGAAAAAGAGACGAGCTTATTTATTTGCATGAAACGTTTGAAATACGCAAAAAGAGCTCGTGCTAACGTAATCTTTACATCGAGGCATGTACCGGCTACTCGCGTCGATTAATTTGAATAATGGCAAGCCATTCGCTTTAAGTTTATGCTCACATATGTAATCTGACCACGCATGCATAAAATTCGAAAACGAGAAACAAAGAAACGAGTACTATATAATGCATCGATTTCAAGTGCTGCATGTGTATGTCGTGTTTGTATGTATATATAAATCATTTTTTATTTATATGAATTTAAGTTATCTAAAGAAGAATCTGAGAAACAACTATCTAATGTATTCGTTGGTTAATCGCATGTACAGTAATCAATGATTACAAGTAACATGATCTATAATGCCAAACTGGTACGCCGACTGCCAACAATGGCGATTCATTACGCATTATAATGACAACAACGGTTTTATAATCGTCGTGTGGGACGACAGATCCTTGTCACGTGGTGTAGGTCAAAGAAATGAACGAATTTCAATGTACCAATCACCGTTTGAACACGAACTTTCCATCGACATAACGCTTGTAATAAAAACAATTGTCATTGTAATGTATTTTCAGGTGATGCCAAAGGAATCTTGTTGCGGGTTACTGGTAACCCTAGTGCCGTTATTCGTCGGTGTCTGTGATCTCGCCGGCGCGATATCCGGTTCCCAGTATCCGGTGTGTAAGCCAGGTCTAGAATTCTGGTCCACCGAACGTGCATCTTGTTGGCCCTGCACGAGATGCGCACCAAAGTTCACATTGAGTCCTTGCGCTGTGCATCAAGACGCGATTTGTGGACCACTCTCAGCTTTGGAGCTTGACTGGTCTTTTCTGTCAACAAGGAAGAGACCTGAGAACGGACAGAGACGTTTGGAAGCGGTGACGTCAAAGATGCTCTGGCGATTTCCGGATTTAGATCAACAACAACAAAAACAATCGCAGGAGCAACAACGTCAACAGGAGTTAAGACAGGAAACGAGAAGTCTCGTCGATGCTACTTACGACGACGAAATAAACGTGGGAGACGTTGACGAGTTCTCTTCTCAAGAACAAAAAGTAAAGAACGAGAATCGTAACCTCGTATATAGACTTCTAAAGTTTCTCTTTTTTAATTTCGATAGCTGTCGGTTAGTATAATATGCGAGGGCTTTACAGACAAACGTTTTAGAGACACACGTTTTACTTTCGCAGAGGCCATATGACCCTCGAGAGAGGAGAAAATCGAACATCGAAGGATCTCTTTCATGGGATTGGCAGACTGCCGCCCTTGTACTCGCGGTATGTGCCTGTGTGGTGTTCTTTTTGGTAGCAGGCTGTTCGGCCTTGGTTTATGCGAGACAATGGCGAAGGATGAAAAAGAATTTTGAACCAGGTACATGTGTATTTCTTATCATATTCTCTTACTAATTCATAGTTTTCAAATCAATACAACGTTTAAGTCGGCTTGCCTCGAAGGACAAACGAAGATACACGGCTTCCTCTCTTATCGACATTGGAAATCGACATCGAGCATGTTCGCCATTAAACGTTATCCTTCCTGCGCTCGAAAGGACCGGCATTTTGTGCGGCAAAGCAAAAGGGCTCGACTCCGGGCCCTAGGGAAGTACGCGTAAACGTATACTCCGCGAGTCCTTTAAAATGCAAGGCGAGATTTTCTTCATTAGAGGGCTGATCACGGCCTCTCCTCACCTTGGCTCGACCTACCGCGCCCGGATATGACGTCGCCACGTCCAACGCGCTCAACGTACCATCGCCCACGCTGTCACTATCGCGTACACCGTTCCGCGTTTACTATATCTACTTATAACCAGGGCCGTACTTAGTACGATCGAATTATGATCGAATTTCTAAACTTTTTCTTATGAGAAATGAACAGACAACGTTTATCCAATCATACTTATTTTTATGATCAACGATCATGTTACTTCTTTTTTTTTTATCATAAACAATGGACAATACTTTTTTTTAATTCAAATTATCTTCGATCAACATTGACATAGTAATTATTAAGAATTAGATTTTCTAGTAATTACAAATTACTACGTAAGAGTTAATCGAAGATAATCAAATTTTTTCTTATCCGATTGAATAACATTTCAAATCGATGTTAAAGCGATTGTATGCAAAGTGTTACTCTTCAAAACGTTTCTCCTTTACAATCGTTACTATAGAATAAAAAAGAAAAAGAGTGTAAGTCGCGTAACGTTCTTATGATCTATGGTGCACGTGTATACGAGGCTACTACATGCATTTGCATAACGAGCATTACGCAGAACTCTTTCTCGCCGGAACACCTCCCCACTATTGAAGTCGTGTATCGTGCCACGTATCGCGTGCACGTTTGTGGGAACCGATTCAAGCACGATTCGTTAATGAAGTTCGTATGAATGGAGCTTCGTTACCGGCGTCCTTTCTACTATCAAACATGTATAACGTGAAATTAGTGACACGTAAAGTATTATAATCGTGGTAATATAAAAGATGACGTATAAATTCGATAATCTCTGCTATGGTTTTATAACGATCTATATAAAGATACGATACATTGAGAATTAGATTTAAAATGCGAGAAATGCAATTGAGATGTGAAAATTATATTGATTTAAAATGACAAGCACTGTCATTAATAACGTTAATAACAATAATTGTTCTCTATAGAAATATAAATAAGAATCAAATTTGAAATGTAAAAATCAAATTAATGGCACGCATCCAATAGCAATAATTATAACGTTTTAATAGAATAATTTGAATTGATTCTTTCTAACGGATTCGATCGTAGATAATAAGTATTCATTTGTAATCGGTACCGTTTCATTACGTCTAATGGTCGGCCCACCCGGGGTTACTGATTCTGATTAGACACAATATGGAGAGGACCTATAAAAGACGTCCCGCTTAAGTCTCAACCTATTAGGAGAAGCAGCTGTCTAAAATGGGCCTTGAGAAAGCTAAGGCACGCATTCCATGGCCATTCATGCCACATTCCACCTTGACTAAACTCGATGCAATCAAAGATTATATGTCCGAGCAATTCATCGTGCGATTTCATAAGCGTTCTTTATATTTTGCAAGACTCAACTTTTTCTTACTTAATGTTGTTACGTTATCATAGTTGTAAGTTATTAATAATTATTCTTTTTTCTTTCAGTTGGTCTCGAAGAAATCTCTGCCCGATTAAACGTTATGGTTAAGGCAGAATTAGCGGAACTCGTTGCAGGTGCACCGATGAGTCCAGGTGATCCAGAAACCAGGTGTCAGTACCTTGAGAAATTATTAGGTAAGCATTTGAAAATTATGCGTATTTCATAGTATCTCTTCGATTCTTAAAAGCTATCATCGGTGAAATTTCACCTCAAAAAGATAAGAGATACAAAGTGTAATTAATTTGTCCTAACTACTATAATGTTATTTGCAATCATTATATATCAGTATAGTATATACTATTGGCATATTATAATACATTTTCTTTATATACACCTACTAAATTTTTTCTTTCTTATTGCTCTCTAAAATAGAAAATAATAATAATATTATACATATAACTTGTATAATATATATTTATATATACATTTTTTCATACAGATGTAAACTTCTTTTCTTATTGCTTTCAATAAAATAAAAGATAATATACTGTGGTAAAATTTCACTTATGATAGCATTAACGTCATTTCTTTTCTTTTCTTTTTTTAATAATAACTTTTAAAGGGTTAATCTCATACAAGAATCATAAAGGACAACTTGAAGCAGATTTTTCTACAATATATACTTATATACTAGTAGAGATATCACGTGGCGTATATCGTTCGTGTTTATTCGTTCGCTAAGTGCATATTACATTAATCTAAAGCCCCATTTTGATTCTGACCCTCAGTGTAGATGTACTTGCGTACGCATTCGCGACGAACGCTTTGCGAAGAATGATCGAGGCGAGTATGCGAGAGATAAATGGATGGAGTATGGGTAGGGGTAGAGTATGGCAGGGTAGGGAAGTGGGAGAGAGGGATTTCAAAGAGAGCGTAAATAATAAATTCATTTGATTCGAACCGCGGTTGAATGTGCTTCACGCGTATACGTCACGTACGTTGTGGGAGAGAACGTGTAAAGAACTTATCCTCGATAATGATCCTTGACTAGAACCGACCTTTTACGAAATTCATTCAATCGATCGTTTCCTGGGGTTTGATCCTATGAATGAAATGAAATTCATTGCTTGAATTATATTTAAAAATTATTAATATCGTAGTTTCAAGATTTATTAAAGTGGATCAGCCTATATAAAAATATAACAATGTTAATCCGTTAACTGAAATGATTTTTGATCTATGAACGTAGATCTATAAAATTTATCTAAATTAAAAGTAAAATAAAACAAATCAAGATAAAAAGTTCAATTGATGAATTGCGAAAAGAAAAATTAAAAAGTATTGATAATGTCTTCTTAGTAGGAATTAAAATTATCCATAACGCCATAAAACTTTGAGGTAGCATATTGTGATATCTACTTTTGTTAAGTTTCACTTTATCTTGTCACAAATTTTTTTATTATTATTTTATATATATTCGACATTTTAAATATTTCTTAAGTATAAGTTATATATATATATAATTTATATTAATATAAGTAAATAATACTGTTAAATAACTTTTACATTATATAATTTCTTTGTAAATCTGCAAAAACATGGATTCTAGAGAATTAAATCTTTTTCAGTTAACAGGTTAATGATAATTGTAATGGTATAATATAATTATTATTATAAACGAGTATAAAAAGAACTTTGAATATAAACTTGACCAATTCATTAATTATTAGAATATTAACAAAATAGTATAAAACAATCATGTTATTAATTTTCATAAGAACAAGTTTGAAAAGAAGTCATCCAAATTATTTGAAGGCAAATTTATGAATGAAATATTAATTGTCGTCATTTTAAACGAATAAAATCAAAAATACAATAATACTTGCTGAAGTAGAAGGACAATAAACGAAAAGATAATGATCATGCGATATGCCAGGACGCAATGTTTGACTTATAGCTTACGCTCCTGGTATATTTCAGGAAATAGTCGGGGTTGTTTGTAGTACTCGTAAAATAGACGAGACGATAGCAAAGTTGTGGCTAGATGCCATGGCCTTTGGGAATCTCTTACGTGGCCTTTAGAAGGGTAAGGCATACACTTCGGCTTAATTATTTATCACATAATAAAACAAAATGACGTGATTGTTCCTAACGTTTATATGCCTTCATTCATTTTCAACTCGGTACTCTTACCTCTAACTTTAGAATTTCATCGTTGAGAGAACATGCACCAGTTTGCATTTTCGAGATTGACGCGCGTGATGCTGAAAATCAAGCTTAGCGTCCAATTTTAGGTTCAACATTAGACGATATATCGTATATACGTTTCGTACATATATATATGTATGTGTATAAATTGATTCGATCGTTCGAGAAATACGAACACGTTTAACGAATTGATTAGAAATAAAAGAGAAAACACAGGAAGTATATATCGTTAGATAAATATCAATTGAGAATTAGAAAGAGAGAAGGGAGAGAGAGAAAGAGAGAGTCCTTATATATGTACGAAACGTATGTACATTAATTCGATCAATGCCAATAATCCAATCGTTCGAGAAATTCTAGCACGTTTAGCAAATTAATTTGAAATAAATGAGTGAACAGGAAGTATATATATTGTTAGATAAATATCGATTGGGAAAGAGAGACAGATAGAGATAAATAGAAAGAGAGAGAGAGAGAGAAAAAGAGAGCCCTTGAACAACGTAGGTGAATTGGGGAAGTACTCGGTTTGGTTGATTGGCCGGTCGATCGCACTTGTTTCCTCTTGCTTACAGACCGGAAACGCGAAACTCCGGTGATGGCTGGTTGGCCGGAAGTGGGTGGGAACCTCTACATCGAGGAAGGGGAGACACCGAGAAGCAAACGTTCACAAATCGCGCGGATTCATCGAAACATCGAAACGATTCTGAGCCACAAGACGAACGTCATTGACTGATCGAACAAAATCAAGAGAGAGAGAGAGAGTGAGAGAGAGAGAGAGAGAGAGAGAGAGAGAGAGAGAGAAAGAGAGAATGAAAAATCTTTAAAAGGTTTATTCTCTCGCATCTTGCTGGATGCTGGAGGAACGATGACGTATTGGAAGGATCTCTCTACGATGCACAAAGTGTTTTGTACACAGTTATCGAGAGGTATATATCGTTCTTCTTACCCTCCATCCTTCCCCTTCACCCTTTCCTTCTTCTCGATCGATAACATGATGGAATGTACGATACGAGAATATATTTTCAGAGAATTACGTCATGATCTAATTCTTTATTGCCATTTTATAAAGTAAACGACGCTTGTGTGTCAAGATTATGAACTTATGGTGTGTATGTATATTCTTCTCCGCCTTTCTTTTTCTACACCTGGTTCCTGATATAATTATAAGAAATTTTCGAAGAAAACTTGATAAGAGAGTATATCCTCTTATATATTATTGGTCCCGAAACTCGAGTGAAACTCGAGCAACGAGAGACCGCTTAGCTCTTCCAGAGGAGAGGATTTCTTCAAATTTATTTATTTTTCTCTCTCGTAGCTTTAATACGCAAGGAAAAAAAAACGAAAAATAAAGTGGAAACTTTGTAATATAACACGAGCCTTTGTATTCATACACGCGACACGATTATTAAAAAAATAAAGTGTATAAATATGTAGAGGCAATCGTTGTCTGATTGTATACACTAATCTCCTTTGAATCCTTTTACTTTTCCAAGAGACAACTGGATTTAGTTTTAAGATTTCTTTTTCTTTTTTTATTAGCTTATTAAAGATTTAAGTTGGTGACCGAATAATTTAACAATTAGATATTCGTTCCCTCTTACGGATATACATCACATGAATTTCTTATAAAATATTTCATAATGAAAATAACAAAGAGACATTGTTGAATTTGTTTTATCTTAAATTTTAAAGGAACAACGTAAGGGATATTGGAGAATTGAAAAATACGTATCTGATGAGAGAGTCTTCCGGTCTATTCCTTATATACATGTAAGAATTATGTATTTAAATTGTACCCATTACACCGTAGTAACATCAACAATATAATTTTTTCCCATTTTTATAGAATTAAATATACTTTAATTTTATATCATATAAATTAAGGGGGGACAGAGGGCGGGTTGCACCTAAGGCTTTTTATTCGAAATTGTGTTCATCATATTTTCGTATTTCTAAATACCTTTACGTCTATCTTCTAGGTTTAAGACTATTTTCTTTGTAAACGTGATCACAGTTGTAAAGGCATTGCTATTCTAAGCACGTGTGGTAAATGCGGGCACGCTTCTGGTCCATATATATATATATACACATACATATATATATATATCTAAATGTGGGATTAGACAAGAATCTTTTCTTTAATTCTTCAAACCGATGTCAGAATCGGTTTTCATCTTTTTCTTTTTTTCACGATAAATTAATCATTAAATTCAAAAAAGATAATCATTTAAATCAGGCACTTATTTTCACAATACCATAAAAAATTCACGAACTAATATGATGAACACGCAATATTGTAAAGGTATCTAAAAAATTTGTACGTCAATGATGCTTCAATAAAAATTGACAGTGCAATTAACAAATTTAATAATTTGAATTTATATATATATATATAACTCTATATATATATATATTTATATCATAATTCTGTTTCTTTTTGTTTTAAAAAAACATTATTTACCAATAATTTTTGTTAACATCGAAGATTCTTTACGTGCTTGTTATTAATTTACAAAGATAATCCAATGAATTTCTAGAGAAAAAGCACCGTTAACGCTGATCATTTGTTTACAATAATACACTACCTCATCTCTTGGAATGCAAAGCAATAATAAATTACTTATATGCTAATAAATAATATTGATCATATTAAATACTATGCTGAGATATACAGAACAATTATTAAATAACTACAACCATTTACAGCAGTGTTGTGTATCTCTCTCTGTTTGTGTGTGTATATACGTGTAGTTGTGTCTCTATTCTTTTCCTTATATAAATATATATATCTGTGCATAATATTAATTATGCATGCCATGTACGTAGTAATCACTATTTCGATTTCCTTTCCATTTCGCTTTTTTCTCTTAATAATTTGTTTATTTCTGTACAAATATTTATATATAAAATAATCTTCGACATAAAGGCAAAGCAGAGAGTATGACCCTGTTCTAAGTAGTGCATATACCGTGAAATAATACGTATCTGCAAAAACTCTTTTCTTTCTTTCTTTCTTTCTTTTTCTTTTTCTTTTTTTTTTTCATATCAAGGTCAAATCTCCGAACCTGCCTTTTATATAGTACATGCCTGGTGGCTTGTGCCCTGTACACGTTATCCTCATTATCGGCTGTACCGATGTATAACATTCCTACCTAAAACAGGTGAACAGGTGAATCAGCAATACACATCGACTCGCTAATAAAATGTTTAGCTAGTGAAGTATATCGTCCACCTGTTAAAACCCACATATCACCATGAATTAGTAGGATAAACGGCAAATGCTTGTAACTAACCCGATGTTGTGTTCATTCTGATGTGTGAAAACGTGTGTGCAAGAAAGTGCAAGAAAAGGCAGAGTTTAATATACTAAATATATATATATATATTTTTGTTGTTGTCGTTATTATATTCATATATTACGCGTTCGTATATGAGATATATTTGAGGATAACTCGATTAAGAAGTAAGTTCAAAAATACATCGTGTCTGTTTCAAAGCATTTAAGCCGCATGTCAAGAGCATAACTAAGGTATCTAATAGAAATTTTCTCATATTTCTTTGTAATCTATCTATTTAACTCTGTTCATCTTTGAAATAGTCTAAGACTATTCCAATGTTTTTATCTATAGATATATCGAATGAGTCAATTAAAATTGGAAGCTCGAATATCTCGATTAGTTTGAATTATATTATTAAAAAAAAAAAAAAGAAAAGAAAAAAAAATTCTCTGGAAAAATATGTTGGATTTAAAAGGGTTAATATTTTACAATGATTTAAATCGACAATCAAATTACAACTTTATGAACTTTACAAAATATGACTTTTAGGTAAAAGTTCTCATTCTAATTGTATTAATCCCTATATGGCCCAATTATATTTTTCTTCCAGAAATGTTTAATACGATAAAAAGTAACCGAAATATTCACGGTTCTAGTTTTATGTGACTTATCCAATATAAATATATATATATATATATGTATATATCTAAGTTAATACTACTAATAGAGCTTGGAATAATTCTGTAAAGCTCTATGGACGGATCGTTCGCATGATGACATTATGATGGACGAGTAAAAATCGGCAAATTTGAAAAAAGGCACAAATCTTCCCATTACGCGTAGAATTTTTGAGGGGAAGGCAGCACATGGCTATTACCAAAATTCACAATTTAAAATTACTACACATCAGGATAAATATATATATATCTATATATACGTATGTATGTGTATGTACTTGTTAAAAGTACTTCGTTGGGGATCGAGCTTTTATATCTGAATGTTTGAAAATATAAATATATATATTAAAATATATATATTTATGTATATATATTTATATTTTCCCGGCGCATACTCATATACGGATATTATTTGACATATAATTCTACGTACCCTTTCTGGATAAGATGCTTTTAAATAAAGAGTGAAAAATGATATGCCATTGCATACTTTTTGTTCGCTGCTACTGATGACTTTTGCTCAATAAATGCGAATTAAATTGGTACAAATTACAGCACTGCTCACCACATATATTGCACTTCCATGGATTGCTCTCACTGTGACAACCTTTATGAAGAAAGTACAACGTCTGATCTGGAAAAGTAATTCTACAGTGTGTACACTGTAAACCGCTACTTCGTGGATCAGGTCTCGTCGATGTCGGGGGTTCACCCCTTGAATGTAGATTGGAATTTGAACCATTATTATTATTAGTGTTATTATTGTTACTGCAACTTGTAGAAAGTTTACGACATAGATCATCTCGCAATAGTGTCTTCAATGGTGAGACCTTGATTAACGATGGCAATGAAAGATTGCTAGATGTTGCTCCACTATCTTCCATACCATTGCTATTTGGCTCTTGTTTGATAGGAATTAAAGAGATTGAAGGTGTGATAGCTTCTTCTCCACCACCCACATTCCTTGTAATATAAGATTATTTATTCATATTCTTTAATATTAATAAACAAGTTAAATATCTAATGAAATATTTGTGAATAATAATGCACTTACCTATGAATGCCACTACTGTTAATAGGTAATTGATGATGACTACTGCTTGGAGCATTACTATTGCTATCTGCACTTTGTGGACTATTTGGACTATCACCATTTAGTGGAGCAGGACTTGAATTCCGTTGATTAGTAGTTTGTTCTGGGTAAGGAATGGATATTTCAACGTGAGGAGTAAGAAAGTGCATTGGAGGAGTTGCGTTGTCCGCTGATCTATTGCCAGTACTATCACCACTGTCAGATAGGGGAGCAGATGGCATGGCTTCCCCAGGTGTGCAACTGTTTAATATTGAAGTTGAACTGTTTGGTCCTGGATTATCTAAATCTATTCCATGTCTAAACACAAACATATATATCTGAGTAAAGGTATTTTTCAGATTATAATTATACTTGCAAATATAATACAAAAAAGTATAATTCATAAGAATTAATCTACCTGTTAAAAAAGTGCAACCTAAGACATTTCATTGTTGTTGCTCGATAACTACATAACGGACATGATTTAACCATATCCTGTTGTCCTACATGTTCATTTTGGAAATGCGCCCTCATGGCAATTTGTCTTTGGAAACCTCTATTACATATTGGACAATGATATGGTAAAGTTTTTGAATGAGTGGTAAAATGTTCTGCAAGATGATCTTTTCGAAAGAATCTTTTCTGACATACTCGGCACTCATACGGTTTTACACCTGTATGCCTCATCTAGAAATCAAAATATAGAAAAAAAAAAAATAAATAAATAAATATGATACATATCTACAAGATTTAACTTTTTGTTTTCTTGGATACAGCTATCATTCTATAGTTTTACCTTGTGTCTTCTCATATTAGCTCCATTAGAAAATTTCATGTTGCAAACATCACACTCAAAGATTTTTCTATGGGCTCGCAAACCCGAATGACCCTCGTCTCCATCTCCATCGTTTTCAGGTCCATCGATACCTTCTGTACTTTCTCCTGGTTCACCACTTCCAAGACACTGATCTTGATGAGCACAAAATGCTGTTTTATTTATAGTTTCATAATTGTCACAGCGATCACATCTGTGAAAGTGACAAAATAATATATAAAACATATTACATTATACATCAGTGTATTTCAATTTTATGCCAAGTTTCTTTTTCTTTGGCTTGTAAAGGATGTGAAAGCTAATCTAACCTAAATGCTGGAACAGCTCCATCGCTACTATCATAATTAGTATTAAGAGCTGCTTCGTTGTCTGGATCCAATGCTTCTTCTTCTCTATGATTAGAAGAATCACCAGCCTCTGCATGCGAAGAGGAATGAGAGTCTACCTCGTTTTCCCCGCCGCCACCATCGACTCCATCTGACATGATACCAAACGGTGGAACTATCTTGAATCCTTCATCTAACCTGCACCATCAAGAGTGTCTTTGTAACAATTACCATTGGTATCTTTATTTCGATATAAAATGTAACATCTAATAAATATGATTGAATTCAATAACACCACTAAGTACAAATGACAACAAATTTCAATTTAAGATGTAATTTCGACATTTTAGAAAGGAGAAACTTTGGGAGAAACGCCCGTAAGACATTTATCATTTATCAAAGTTTCGATCTAACATGAATTTCGTCTTACACGGTATTAAAAGAGATATATACGTATACTCTACAGTGGGACACGTATCCTTTTCGAATTCTGATCGAAGATAAAAAAATCTCGTGAAGGAGAGAGTAAATACGTGGAGTGAGTTTAAACGTAAAATTTTGCCGAATCACATCGACGGTATACGTATTATTATAGGACGAATTTCACGCATACAGTTACCTCGTCCGAAAGAGACAATGACGAACGTAAACCTTTACCTGTCAGTTTGTGGTACCTAGTCGAGTGTCAAGACTCTCGTATCGAAGATCGAGCAGGTATTCGAGAGCAAGGTGCAACGGTACGAGTATTACCCAATCCTGGGAAGATTACGGCATAGAAACACCTGGTGGGTAAAGCGCAATGCCAGAGTGCACTGCACTTTGTCCCAGTTTTGACCGAATCCGTCACTCGTGACGTAGTTTTCGCGGCTTTTCCGCGGAAAGACAGCGCCGTCGAAAGAGAGAGAAAGAGAGAGAGGAAGAGAGAGAGAGAGAGAGAGAGAGAGAGAAGAGAAAAGAGAGAGAGAAAGAGAGAGAGAGAGAGAAAGAGAGAGAAAGAGAGAGAGAGAGCGAGCGAAAGACCTAGAGAATGGTAGGAGTGGGAGAGAAAGCAAGAGCGAGAGAAAGAAAGAGAAAAGAAACGAAAGAGAGAAAGAGAGAGAGAGAAAAGAAAAGAGGTCGGGACACGCGTCTTATTTACTTACTCACATTCCTTAAAGGTGGGTTGGCGAGGCCTCCTTCAACCCACGGAATTTCTCTCTTCTATCTCACAACACCACGCGCATCCTCCTCGACGTTTATTCCTCTTTTTTTTTTTTTCTTTTCCCACCTTCTCTCAACGACAGATAGGCGAGTGAAACGTAACGGAAGTGCGCCAAGTATCCATATCCTCGCTCACCGATATCGGTGAGCATTGCTACCAATCCATTCCTGATAACTTCATGTCCAAGTATCCTCTCTCCGTATTTTCCCGTTCGTTGAATCAACAATGAAATCGATCTCAATTCTTCGAAAAAAAAGACGACGAAAACAAGAAGGACGATCGTACGACCGAACCGTTACTTGTTCTTCGGCTCTTTTCGTACATAGTCGCGTGAAATGTTTCCTTCGAATGACTCAAACATAACCTCACTCTCTTCATTTCTTTATTTCTCGGCCAATCAAAGGTTGGTAACGCGTATAATCAATTTTAACTCGTCGTCGTTGTCGTCGTTGTTGTCGTGTCGCCGAATGTCACGCGCAATCTCAGCTTTTTCGTTTGTAACTTGAAAGATTTTTCTATTCGGACTAAGATTTGGATTTGTAATTACGAAGAAAGGATAAACAAGTAAGCGCGTAGCATATCACGGTATGATCGAAATCGAACGGATCGAGAGTATGAGATTCGAATCGAATGACGCCAAATCGATCCACCGTACAAAAGAAAGTGGAGATCACAAATCGGTGTGTGTTTTTCGATCATCTCTCTCGAAATACTTTTCCTTGACGAATATTTTCCATTAGTTTCTTAGTGTCACAATTATTCGTTCCTCTTAAAAAGAAAAAAGAAATAATTATCGAGGAAAAAATAGAATAAAAACAAGAAAGAAGTTGACAAAATTCGAAATTGAATTCGATTTGTGTCGTGTACATATAGTACATATATCGCGCGTTTCCAACTGGCAATATCGTACGATGTTCTTTCAGGAACACGGTCGGCGATAACAACGATAGTTCATCTGTATAAAGATAAAAGATAAAATATATTTTTTATGTGGGTGCACAATCGATGATAGGAAGGACACAAAGTCATTTTTTCGTGATAATCGGATACATAAATGCGTCGTTCAAGAAGCATAAAAGAAAAGGATTGTAAGGTTCCATTCATTCATTAAGGACGTCGAATTTTCATGAAAAGGTAATTTCATTTATTCGAGACTAAAGATCGAGATAAGAAATCGATTATTAAATCGAGAACAAAAGAATAACTCGTATTATCGTTCACTTATTTTCGCGCGACGCGTAGCGTCACTGTGTGAAACCACGAAATACATCTCTTCCATACACGTCAATCATCGTTCACGTTTCGAATCATGATCGCGATTTACGTAATTCACGATATTTTTTACGAACTAAATCAATAAAGATAATAAATCGTACTTCGTGCTTATATTCGAGCAATGTTACGTTTACTTCATCTTTTATATACGATTGGAAAACAAGAATACATTCCTCATTTTTTTTTCAAAGATTATTATTGAATATAATTTATTTTCATTAATTGATTCGATCTTTACTCTTACAAATGATAGCATAACCAAAGATGTAAAAGTACGCTTTCGAGTTTATTAGAATGAACTTATAAGAAAATAGAAAAAAGAGAAGTGGTATATAGAGTGGGAGAGAGAAAGGAGAGAGAGAGAGAGAGAGACAGAGAGAGAGAGAGAGAGAGAGAGACAGACAATGTGGAGGCAGAATACGTTATGATGGCGTAGCCATTGGGCGTTGCTCTTTAGTACCTGTTGACCGTTCGCACAACATTCGCTTATAAACGTTTATATATATTTTATTTAACTAATAAAAGTAGCAAATACGTTTTATCATCGACTCAAATGAAAATCATGAAACGACACGGTAAGAATCATCTCAATTTTCGACTTTATCAATAAATTGGTAACGATCATTTGTTATTGTTTTTTTTTTTTTTTTTCGGGAAATCTCATATTATCCTTATTAATATCCGTATGCATGCGATGTAAAAAATAACTCTGCCATTCGATTATATTTTATTTTTGAGTGATAAAAAATGGAAATTATTTACCGATCGAAATGATACTATTGTATGACGTTAAATGACAAATGACAAGTGAAAGGAGTTCCACTTGTTAACGATACTTTCGAAGATAAAAAAATAATGTTTCTTTCTTTTCTTTTGACTCATAAATATAGCATTAAATATTAAAGCTCCGCATCGTTAAAGTAAAATCTTATGACTCATTCTGAGGTTTATATTGCTCTGATGGTCGCGTGCTATGTGTCATTCGAGGCCAATCTTGTCTGATCTGTTTTCGATGTTCTTATCACATTGTTGACCGGTCACGAGTATATTTTTGTTTTCACAATGTATATACATGTAACTTATGTAATTACGAAAGTATACAGTTCTGTGGCTTAGTAGTTATTAATTATAATATTGCTTATTGTGTTAGATAATTTTTGCTTAATTTTTATATATTGATAAATTTGTAATATTTTTACAACGATTTTAATGATGGATATAACCGGTATGAAATTATCTGTTGTTACTTTTTACATATAATAAACGATCAATAATGTTGATGTTGTTATTACAAAAGAAAAAAAAAAAACAAGGTGAACTCGTCTCTTTTTCGTCGAAACATTATTATTATTATTTACATTGATATGATCTCTCTTTCAGTGATAAGTTATGGGAAAAAGTGAGGAGAGAAACGACACTACGGTGCAGGTGAACGAATCGAGTTTCTTATCTAAAAATTCGAGCGAGGCGAGTAAAATGTTGGAGGCTGCACTATTGCAAATGGATGGAATAATATCCGGTAATTATCTTTTAAAATAAATTCTTTCCACGTATACATTTGTTGGCGAGTAATCTTACGAAAATAGCGAAGTATCGCGGAGTCCTACATAAATTTATAATTTTTCAAGTCGACCTTCGTTATTTTTTGTTTTGTTTATTTGTTGGTTTGTAGGAGCATGTACCGAAGGTGCCGTCGAAGGAAGCACAGAATGGAAGGATTCCGTGAAAGAAGCAACGAGAAATCTCGTAGCCGCGATAAAAAGCGCACCTACGCCGCCACCCCCGCCGGATGCGAGCACCATTGAAATTTTCATGCAATGGATGCAGCCGGTAAGAAGGAGCATCATTTTTTTATTTACTTGTAGCAGTAACAATAGCAGTGGTAACAGTAGCTTGTACGCGTTGTTGCTGACATGAATGCAAATCCAAAGGAAAAGTTCAAAGCAGGATAACAGAAGGAAAACGATACATGTCCCTTTTTTTTTTGTTATCGTTATTATTGATGGCCCATTTCCGGATATACTTATCTTTCGCAATCAGCGCAGATGTCAATGAACACGTGGTTCGCATATCCGGACTGATTTCCGGCACGCGCACGTCTTTCCACGCACGTGTTCATGTGCCGTGTATACGCCAGTCAAATGCGTCTCACGTATGTTAGTCCTACATCCGGATATTCTTAAACTTTATCTAGACGGGACATGCTACTAACGATCTATGATGAAACGTGTCTTGTTTTGTAGTAAACAAGAACGTAATTTATAGAAATATCTTACATTGTAATTTATACTTCTTTCAAAGGCATCACCTTTTGTTGATTGATATCTACGATGAGAAATACGTATCTTCGATGTACTCAAAAAGAAACGAAGCAATTTATTTCATTTATTTTTTCTCTTAATCAAACGTTCACATAGTATCGTTAATTGATAATGTACACGTGTTATACCTCGATGTTCACCACTTATATATGTATGTGCGTATCTTCATCCTTGATCTCTCATCATTATTGCGAGGAAGGGGCAGCGATCCCGACTAATAAAGAGGGAGAACACACTCACTCTATTTATAAGTGCAACTCTCTCTCTCTTTCTCTCTCTCTTTCTGTCTCTCTCTCTCTCTCTCTTTTCTTCCTTCTCTTCTTCTTCTTCTTCACGATGAATTTCGTGATGTTAAATTTAGTTTCGATGGAGACGAAGCCGAGCCTGGCGTATGAGAAGTTTCATCTATATTCAACGTACCGAATCATTTCAATATTTTACGCCGATAAACGATCTAAAAATTGTAAAAAAGTATTATTCGTCTTCTACATTTTTTGTCATACTAAAAGAGTTTCTATATACTCAGAGATGTTTTTTTGTATATTATTTCTTGGTAATATATGTGTGGGATACATCTATACGTGATTGATCTTAAAAATTCAGATTACAAGTTCATATTATATTGAAATAATGTGGTGCAATAATGATATTTTGGGAGAAAGGGCAGCTGTTTCTATATAAGGAATGGATACGTGGACTAATTATCCTAAAGAGTACCAGAATTTAATTGCTATCATGGAGGAAGAAAATAAACTACATAGGAAAGGTCTTTAATCGATATATTTTAATAAATAATATTTCTTTGTTCTTATTTTATTGATGTTGATGAAATTATTTTATGAAAATAGTGATGATTTATATTATCATTATAAAATCAATTTTTTTATGTTAATTATTATCAACATTTCAGATAAATTTTTATATCTAAGAATAGATAATTATAATACAAAAGTATTCTGTACATCTTTTTCTATTAAAAAAAATACAGAAATAGAGTCTTTATCAGTATAGTGAAAACACTTGGTGCTAAATATAGGTTCATTGATTTTATAATAGGAATTTGAAGAGAAATCCATTCATTCTTATCTCAGAGATAGTAAAACAGTTCTTCGAATCTAATTTAGATTCACAGTCAGATTCATCAGATGCAGCTTCAACTATAAAACATTGGGATAGTCAGTGGACACCTTCAGAAGGATATGATTCTTCTGGAACGTCTAATTCGGGTTGTGGTGAGGATTATGCTGAAGATTATCAACATAGAATACCAATCGATCTACCTAGATTTGTTGAAGATTGTCACACTGCTTGTAGGTCTCAGACTTGTCTTTGTCAGGTACTTGGAAGAATATATTCTATAAAGTTGTTGCTCATATCTGGTATTAAGAATTTTATTTTCATGGATTAACACATATTTGTAATATCACACTGCAGGGTTGTCTATTCGAATACAATAAGATGATAAATCTTCAAGGCAGTATGTCCAATATTTGTGGAACACCAACATCAAAAATCAATCCAACTCATTTATCAACTCTTCCACCTTTGTATAGTACACCATGCTCAAGGTTTCTGTGCTTGTTAATTTTTTAAAATATATAAAATAGGATATGCAAGAGTAATTTCCAAATGATTTATTTATGTAAATTAGTATCCAGAGTGAGCTGCCACATCATTGTAGCAAGGACCATCTTCCTTTAAGTTGCAACTGTCGCACGATGTATTCTTGTCATATGCAACAAATTCCATTGCATTTAAAGGAATGTCATTTACATTCCAGTGACAAAACGAATAGCACTACTTCTCTTTCTGGAAATTCAGTAGGTCGTTGTGTTGGTTCATTGGATAGAAGAAGACGAAGATTCAAAAGTAAAACTGATCATAATCAGAGGACAAAATCACATAGTGATTTAATATGTTGTGCTAAAGACAAACCACATTACTGCTCTTTACAACAATTTCAATGTGGCAATAATTCACATTTATATAGCTACTATAATAAAACTGAGGTATATGATATGTGTAAAGAATCAATAATAAATTTTAACTAGTTATTTTATTAATTTAGTTAATTTAGAAATTGTTCCATCCAAAAATGAAGATTACTAAATAATTTGTAAAACTTCAATGTGTTTATTTTCTTTCATAGGAACGTCTCCAAAAATTAGAAAGCGAACGTGGTGCACTTCATATGGAAGTATCAGTACTGTCAGAGCAAGTTGATGCACAGTCTAGCAAAATTCAAGAATTGGAAAATATGCTTAAAGAAAAAAAGCATTCTCTCAGGCAAATGGAAGAAGCTTTACAGAAGGTTACATATAAACGTATCTTATTAAATTTTAATGTATATGGGTTTTAATGTAATGCAATTTTAATTTTTTATTATTTTAAAGGAAGTGTTATCAAGAAGTGCATTGGAGACACAAAAGCTAGAGCTTCTTAGTTCTCTTTCTGAACTGAAACTCAGACAAGCTAGTTTAGAACATGAAAATTTAGCATTAAGAAATACAAGTTCATTATCCAATGTAAGTAATTAAATATTATTCATATATTTTTTTGAAGTATAAATCTACAGTTACTCTTTCTTTAGGGGGAAAGATTCAGTAGACATGCCGGTCAATATAGCAGTCTTCCAAGGCCACCAACATCTTCAAAGAAAGGAGTCGCGTTTGGTAAGGTTTCGAATTTAATCTCCGGAGAGCACACAACAGTACCGTTGGCTGTTAGAGGAATTTCTGCGAGATGTCTATCAGCTCCTATTCTAGGTTCCTAATTGAATCTTTACTTAAGCATGCTTATGCCATGTTTGCTTGTTTCTAATAACACAGTCTGTTTAATAACCATTTGTTGACAAAGGAGAAGCCAATGTAAATTTAAAACAAGTAATATATTTAAACGTAAATAACAATGTCATGATCAGGGTGTTATTTTAAAATATAATATTGAAAACAAATCAAATATATAAATTTTTTTATTTTTTCCTAGCGGAAGAAGAAAAAACAGTAATTGGAGAGTCAAGTTTTCAACCAGAATCAGCACCACCAAAACCCCTTGCAGAATTGTCTATAGAAGAAGTTGGTGATTGGCTATCTCGTATTGGCCTGGAATGTTACGCCGCAGAATTAAGACGATGGGGAGCTACTGGTGTAAAATTAGTCGAGGCAACGCCAAATCAAATTGAAAAGGAACTTGATATAAAAAATATATTGCATAGAAAGAAATTATTATATGCAATTGAATCTGAGAGATCTAACGCAGAAGGCTTTCTTGGTTCAGAGAAGGTTGTTTAACTAACATTTTCATCAATATATATAAAATGTTCAATTTACTTGATGTATTTTTTATATCATATTTGATTTTCATTGTAGATGGACAGTGCTGCAGTACTACGATGGTTAGATGATATTGGATTACCCCAACATAAAGAAGCTTTTCATAATGCCAAAGTTGATGGTAGAGTATTACATAGATTAACGACGGAAGATTTATTGAATCTTGGTGTGACAGCTCAATTGCATGCAGCTAGTTTACGACGAGGAATTCAGGTAATATTATATCAGTGTAAAGTTCAATAAAAATGATTATTGAACTTAATGAATGTTATTGGGTAAATATAATTGATATTATTAATCTTGATTATAGATTCTGAGGGAGTTAAATTTTGAATTTGATAACATGGAAAGAAGATCAGTAAATGGGAATGGTGCAGATGGAACTAATGTCACACTATGGACTAATCATAGAGTGATGGAATGGTTGAGAGTGGTTGACCTTGCAGAATATGCACCTAATATGAGAGGCTCAGGAGTGCATGGGGGACTGATGATCCATGAAGGTCGTTTCACCTCAGAATTGTTAGCTACTATATTAAGCATTCCACCTTCAAAAACTCTATTAAGAAGGCATTTGACAACTCACTTTAATCAAATTCTTGGTAGAGAAGTTGTACAGCATAAAAGAGAGATGGAAAGTACACTTGGATTTGTACCTTTAACTCTTACGGCTAGATTGAAGGTTGGTATATTAATAAAAGTATAAATAATTACGTATTTTATATATAGCAATATATTTTCATCTTTGTTTAAAAGGCACCAAAGAAGTCTCAGTTCACGTTAAAGCGTAAGAAAAGTAAAAACGAAGTGGATTATGGAAATCTGGTTTGTCCTTTGGAAGCATCACCACCAGGTACACCATCAACATCTTCGTCAACACCAGGCAGTCCTAATTTGAACTCACCCTCACTCTAACCATAATCACAGATTCATTCAAGCAGTCATCTTAACTAACTCGTAAGTCTAACTCGACTAATATTTCAATATCACATTGCTTATAATGATCAAGTTTATAAAGGTGTAGGTCTTATATTTTTATTTCTTTATAGGATCAAGCTGTTTAATTATAAGCATAACAGTTTTTTTCATCAAATCTTATTCCTTTCAAAATAATCTATTACTATACTATTCTACTTTACTATTTACCAAATATTTTATATTCTGCTTGATTTTATTTTTTTTTATTTTTTTAATTACTATATTTGCCTTTTTATGTTTGCTTATTAATTTCTAGATTAATTTTCCGCATATTATAATTCATCTCATCATCTGTATCATTGCTTAGGAAAAATTTCTTCATTTCTATAAATTAATTGTTTTCAGATCTAGAGGATACTGGACAAAAGAAAGTAATTGGTTGTATATGAGGAACATATATAAAACTTACTTTGTACAATGAGTATATTGGACGATTCATTCTATACCAAAAAATATTTGCTTTTATTAGATTTGATTAACAGATAGCTTATTAGCAGAAAGAATGGAGATGTAAAAAATATAAATCACAGATAAACAGGGACCACTTTTTTACGACACGAACTTATTAAAAATTTGTGTAATCACAATAATAACAGGATAGGTGCCTTGCTATATATAACGTGTTTAGATTATGTCATATATTTTCAAACAAATTTCTAATAACCTTATCAAAATAATAGTAATTGTTCAATACTAAATGATTGACGCGTTGCAAAATTTATATTTTCATATTGGAAATAACACATGTATATTGTATGTAGTTTGACTATTAATGTGTTATTAGAAATTATTATAGTGATATAATATAATTAATTTAATTGCTATGTTGAAATTGTATTTTGGAAACTTTTGCATTCTTTAATATATTACGAAAAAATAATGTAACAAAACAACGAAAAATGTTAACGTACACGCGTTGCTATTTGTAATCTTTAAAATGATATATTTATTTCCTTTTTTTTTTAAGTTTACATATAATATGTGATAAAAGTAAATACATAAATAATATAAAAAATCTTTCGAGTAAATACTTTAGTTTTTGTTTTCCACAGGAAATTATATTACACTTGGAGATTATGGGAGAAGATATTAATACTGTTTATCACGCCCAGTTTTATAATTTTTTATGCTAGCAATGAATTTACTAAAAATCACGACATCAATTTATTCTCACATTATCTACGAAGTAGAACTCCTAATGATACTTTTTCGTGGTTTTCCTTATGAAACTAATTCACTTCATATTATTACTATCCGCCTTCCAAATGTGTTCAGTCTTGTTCCTGCCTTATTAATTTTAGTTCGTCTAATTTCTCATTTATATCATATATAATATTTTATAAACTTGATTTAATCATTTACGATTTATTAATCTTATTTTATATCATATTAAACTTCAATATATAATATAGTATTTATATGTTGAATACCCGACTCATATTTATACATGTGCGGACAGATTTATACATATAAATTTACTTAATCTTTTTCTATAATATTTATCTTTTTGAATTTCGTCTAGTTCTTACTTTCATCATACTAATATTATATTCAATATTATTCATCATACTAATATAATATTCAACAATTTGCCTGAACATCTACACATTTGATAGCAGTAGTCATATATTTCCTGCTGCTCTTCATATAGAAATATAAACAAATAAGTTCATCTCTGTCATGTAAAATTACGAAATTATAATTTCTTTGCGAGTTTCTCTAATAAATTATTTTAGAATTTTCTTATATATAGTCTGTCTATATCACAGTATTATCAGACATGGAAAATATAAGTACTTTAATCTTTAGTTACAATTCGAATAAAGAGATTTTAATATGTAACCGAGATAAGCAGCCATTCGCCCGATAGTACTTGTAACATATTGGATTTCAATATATCACAAGTTCTACCGACCCAGGTCCCACCGCGTGGAGGTAGCTGCTTTTGGGGACCCGCGGGCTAACGAGAACTCTACTCTAAAATTCGCGTTCGAGATGCCTTTCTGCTTCGGGAGCTTCAGGCTTCTCAGCAAACTGGAGATGTTTAAAACCCCGCTTACAGATTGCTCCACCGTCCACACCGTCGGCTTCAGACATCTCGAGACACGACCGGTCGTGTCTATTACGATTTCAAAAATCAAAGCGTAGTCCTCGGTAGGACTTAATCTCGCGTTCGCGAACACCCACGCGCGTGCCGGCCGTCACGCGCGTGAGTGTTTTCCCTATCATTCGCGTACGGAAGCAAGGAGACATACCCTCCCTGCATATAACAAACGTTATATGCACAGAGGTTCCTTTAACTTCCGTGTAGAAATCCCAGGATGATCCGTCCCTCGATCACCTAACCGGAAACAGAAAAAGAATGAAAGAAGAAAAGATAAACATGTAAAAATTATATGCAAAATTATATGCAAATATAGATAATAAAAGTCAAATAATAATTAAAAAAAATACAATAATTAAAATCAAATATATCATTAAACAATAATATAAATTAAAAAATAAATTAATAATTAAATAAACTGAAAAAAACAAATGTACAATTAATACTTCCCTGTGAAAATTTAATTTCACGATGATCGATCCCTCGATGATCTAACCTGAAACAGATAAAAAGTAATAAAATAAGAGAAAAAGAAAAAGAAAAAGAAAAAAGAGAAGAAGACAGAAACGTGCCCGTGAGAAATATAGAACTCAGAATAATGGATCAACATTTAAATGATCATTTGACCAGATAAAAATCAGAGTACCATAAATCAGTTTAATTTTTCCCTAATGAAGGAACGAAACCCGCCTAAGGCCCACACCCGAGGGCCCCACCCAAGGGTCCCACCCGAGACTAATGATTAATAAAAGTTAATAAAAGTAATGAATATAATAAATAAAAGTATATAATTGATAGAATTATCAAAAGTCTATAATTAATAAAAGTATATAAGTAATAAAAGTATATAATAAAAGTATATAAGTAATAAAAGTATATAATAAAAGTATATAAGTAATAAAAGTATATAAGTAATAAAAGTAAAGAAAGATAAATAGGAATGACAGAGTATATAAGTGCGATAGAAAAGTTTTCTGTGCGTTTCCGTATTATTTTTATAACTTTATTAATTTAGAATTTTGATATATTCAATTTATCTAATTGTCGAAGTATAACTAACATGGTAAAGTGTAATTAATTTAACGTCTAATTGAAATTTAACACGAAAGAGATTTTGGAAAAAGATGGAAATATGCAGCCATCCGCCCGGTAGTACTTGCGTTATATGATTATATATGCAATTTCGTCATAGATTTTAGATAACATATATAATTTAATTACGAATTTTAGAAAAAATTTAGACAGATTTCAATATACCGCAAGCACTACCGACCCAGGTCCAACCACGAGGAGGTTGCTGCATCTGAGGACCCGACCACACCACTTGATTTTAAAACGATACAAATCGTACAGATTATTGAATGAATGTGTAATAAAATTATCTACTTACATTAACTCTTCTCTTTTACTTGCGGAGCGTGCGTACCACGAGGATTCATATGCGAATGGTGGAAATTCGTGGCATGACTGGACCCACTGTCAAAGGCGGCCGCCTTATATCTCCTCCGAGTGGCAGACCATCCCCACCACTCCGTTTCATTCTATAACGATAGAAATCGTATAGATTATTGAATGAACGAGTGATCGACTAATGTATTTACATTAACCCTTCTCTTTTACTTGCGGAGCGTCCGTACCACGCGGATTCATATGTGTATGGTGGAAATTCGTGGCATGACTGGACCTACTGTCAAAGGCGGCTGCCTTATATCTCCTCCGAGTGGCAGACCATCCCCACCACTCCGTTTCATTCTATAACGATAGAAATCGTATAGATTATTGAATGAACGAGTGATCGACTAATGTATTTACATTAACCCTTTTCTTTTACTTGCGGAGCGTGCGTACCACGAGGATTCATATGCTAATGGTGGAAATTCGTGGCATGACTGGACTCACTGTCAAAGGCGGCCGCCTTATATCTCCTCCGAGTGGCAGACCATCCCCACCACTCCGTTTCATTCTATAACAATAGAAATCGTATAGATTATTGAATGAACGAGTGATCGACTAATGTATTTACATTAACCCTTCTCTTTTACTTGCGGAGCGTCCGTACCACGCGGATTCATATGTGTATGGTGGAAATTCGTGGCATGACTGGACCTACTGTCAAAGGCGGCTGCCTTATATCTCCTCCGAGTGGCAGACCATCCCCACCACTCCGTTTCATTCTATAACGATAGAAATCGTATAGATTATTGAATGAACGAGTGATCGACTAATGTATTTACATTAACCCTTCTCTTTTACTTGCGGAGCGTGCGTACCACGAGGATTCATATGCGAATGGTGGAAATTCGTGGCATGACTGGACCCACTGTCAAAGGCGGCCGCCTTATATCACTTCACGGGTGGCAGAGTATCCCCACCACTCCGTTTCATTCTACAAAGATAGAAATCGTATAAATTATTGAATGAACGAGTGATCGACTAATGTATTTACATTAACCCTTCTCTTTTACTCGCGGAGCGTGTGTCTATTAGTATTGAGATGCTCACTCGTCGGCGCACAAAAGGAAACTAACGAAATAATAATCAAAGTAAATAAAAGTCGTGTATGTTATGTTACACGAAATCAATGACGCTGTGACGAAAATTGCCAAGTATTAAAATATTAAATTGAAATTATTTTGTTTCTCGCATGATACGGTCTTTTTGTTGTTAAACGAATGTTTTATTGTTGAAAAGTTTTTTGTATTGCATGTACATAAAAACTGTTTAAATAATTGTAAAAACTTATAGATAATATTAATTTCTGAGCGTCGCCTTTGGGAAGATAGATTCTCGATATGCACTCGTCGGAATACAGAAGAAAACTAATTCGAAATTCTTATGTAGCTACATAGGAAATGTGTACGTACGAATAAAAAAGTATTTGCTTGTGCTTACCTTTGCATTAAAAGGACGAATTTTTCTAAGAAATAACGAATGAAGCGTACTAATTTACACAGGTCAGTAGTTTCGCAGATTGGAGCCAATGTTTTTATACTGGATTCCATGGATTTGTGTGAATGTGTGCGGCATCTGTGTGACAGCAACGAGAGAGAGTATTTTTGTTCACATATTTTCCGATGAAAAAGAGATATTTTTGCAAAAAATGATATTGGTCAATATCCTAATGCTTTTCAAAATTTATATAGATCAATAATGATCGCAAATCTAGACTAAATCTCTGTTTTTTCTTACCTTATTCCGACCAATTTCTTCTTCGTTGCAGCTTCTTCTTCTTTCAAAACCATTAGAACTTCTGCCTACCAACGAGTACATAATAAGTACTTTCGAATAGAAATTATTTAATTCATTGATTATTCGATTTATTACCTAGTCATTTCTTGACTTCCGAAGTAGGAGAGAGAAGAAGCATAGGTTGGTACATTACGCGGGAATCTACGCATTTGGCGGATATTTTATGACTTACAAAAAGACTAAGATGTTTGATAACCATTCTCAATGATTTTTTTGCGATTGAATATTATATTCTGTGCTATTTTTTCAATAAAATATTAAGAAAAATTAATATATTTATCAGTGCGTTATATTTTTAAAATGAGGCAGATGTGCCGCTTCTAGCTTAACTAACTAATTTCACGTTGTAAATGACGCCATTGCTGCTTCAGTTCGTATCAAGCAGACACGTCGCCCCGTCCCTCTCGTTAATTATAGGTAATTAGCAGATTTTTTTTAACGTACACCTGATTATTATACACCAATCGATAGTTAAACACGCGATTTTTAAGAGGCCGCGTTCACAAGTCGAAATATTATGGCGTTAACGCATATACTTAAAAGATATTCACGAAAATAAAATCAGCCTTTCGTTGATCTCCCGGAGAGCTATTGCGTCGAATTTTTGTTCACTTTTCCAGTTGATTTTCATAATATCGATACTTCTCTCTCTTTTTAATGTTGCTCTGATCAACAATTTTACGTTTATAATTATGATTGATCGATATTTCGTATTATATTCAATTTTCATATATATTCAAACACAAGCACACACGACATGTATGGACTTTTTACACATTATATATACACATCACTCTTCTCATCTTCTCCTTTTTCACATACACTTTACATACGCTTTTAATTGTATCCTACATTAATTGAGATTTCACATTTTTCAGATATTCAAGAATTTCACGAGATAGAACAGTAGAGCGTCGAATTAGAATCAGTGTTAGTGCATCGTTTTTCTGTGCCGGAATGAAGATGTTCGTTGTTTGAAGGATCAACGTCTACTGTTGGTTAGTGAACTTCTTTCTTTGTTATTTTCTGAGTAATTGTGAAGGATGAGTAAACATAATCCGTGATTGTATATAATGCGATCGAATTCTCGTACTTTTTGAAGAATGTGTGCGTGTATAATATACGTATATATGCGCATTGGAGGTACGGTTTTTACGAATGTATCAGTGTTTTGCCGAGGTCGACATTAATTTGTGTGGGTGTACTGTCTGTGTAAAAAAATATCGGTATTGTTTCTTTCTTTCTTTTCTGTAAGCCAGTCCAGTTCTTGGAATTTATATAGGTTAGTCTGTCTAAAAATAATACATATTTTCGTGGTTTAATTGCATTGCTTATATACATTTCAATTTATTAGTTCTCTATAGTACATATTACATATGTATCATTTCTTCGTCCTTTCTTCTCGATAGTCGCGCTTTCTCGATTATATACAATTATTATCGATACATGATACATTACTACGATCGTAATTATTCGATATGTGTAAATAAAAATCCGAAGAAGTATTATTTTTTACATATACTTAGAAGATACATTTGACTCATATATATTAGATATATATACGTGTAAATACATAAAATCATCGAATTACTTCGATTTAAAAATTGCTCATTATTTCGCGCGTAATATATAAAGTATAGAGATAATATAGGTACTTGTGATACAAGTGCGTATCTATTTAATATTTCTATATCGTTAGAAAATTTAATTATTTCATTAGAAAATTATTGTCTATGTTTAAAATTCGAATTAATTATATTTGTCATCCATATCGTATTATTTACGCACTTCTATTATATTTTTTATTATTTTTAATTGACAAATGTAGTATTTGATTTTACCCGCGTTGTACCTATGATGACGTCACAGGATCTACTTTCCTTCCTTGCCAGTGGTCTAGTCGCCATCTTGGACGCAGTGACATGTGAACACGGTGCTTCGTCGCTCCGCATAATTACAGGTAATTAATAAATTTTTTCTAACGCACACCGTCTTCCTATATATCAATCGATAGCTAAATGCACGATTTTTATGAGGCCGCATCGGCAAGTCTGGGCATCATCGCGTTTAAAAGATATTCACGAAAATAAAATCAGCCTCTCGGAGAGCTCTTGCGTCGCATGTTTTCTTCAATTTTCCTCTTTTATTTTCACAATATCGATACTTCTCTTGCTTTTTAATGATGCTCTGATAAATAATATTGCGTTAATAGTTGTGATCGATTGATATTTTGTATTAAATTCGATTTTCTTATACGATCATACACGTACACACGTATATATACACACACACATACACAGGTGGAGGGGGTTCGATCATACACACACACTTTTATTTTGAAGTAATATAATCTTACTTCTTTCAGATTTCTAAGAATTTCTACAATACAGAGCGTCGAATATATCAGTCTATACATCTCTTCGATACAACATGTAAGTTTATTTTATTTCAGTACATATAACGAGGCTTAATAGAGAGAGATAGATAACATCATTTGTTTCTTTGTAAGAAATCTCTCGAATCAGATCAAAACAGAAACAGTCGTGCGTCGACTCTCTCTCAAGGCCAAAGAAATCTTTATTCCTATATAACATTTGAACGAGTACGGACGAACGTATTGATTAATTTCGTTTTAATTACGCATTTTATTATATTATAGAAATTATATTAGTTCATAGGATGGTGTAGGAATTCTTATACTTTACATTCTGTATAAGATATTCATTATGATTTTTAGATAATATATTTTCTAATGTGTTCCCTTCAGAAATGATTTATAGGAAATGTTTTATGTTTTTTTGTTCTATAATGTGTTGTATGTTTCAGCTTTTTACTTCTTACAAAGTTTTAGAGTCAGTGTTTGTTCACGTCGTTACTATACTCTATATTTAAATTAGTTGCTTAAATAAAAGTATATTTAAAATAAATTCGTGTATAGAGTCAGTGCATCATTGAAGATAATCGAGAAATTAATACGCTTCTTCTAAGAAATAATATTGGTAAGTTAATTTATAAATTCGATATCTAATAATTTCATAGTTATTCTATTGCAAGTTTTATTAAATTTCGTTTACAATTTCTTTACAGATTACGATTACGATCGTGTCTTACCAGTTTACAACGATGTTGAACTACTTTATTTTCAACTTACTTCGATATCAACTTATTTCATTTTCAACTTCCTACAAATCACCCTTCTTCAATGTGGAGTTACATGTAGTACGAGTGTTTTGGAGCCATCGCAGAACTTCTTAAGTAGTGAGTGAAAAATTTTAAGTCCCTCCAGTGCCCATCATGCCGAGGATGAAAGGTCCATATCGGCACGGGTTACTGGTTGTAATTTTTTAAATAAATTATTGACGAGCATCAAAAGAGAAATTACTCGCGGTCATGCTCGCGAGTGGTACATTTTTAATCGTTTATGTGTTTTCATTATTTATATCTATTGTTCGTGCTTATTTTTATTAGCTCAGGATAGGGTCTTCTCGTTTCATTGGTTCGATTAATTAATAGTGTGATTAGTAAGCACTTTTTTCTTCATATTTGCTCGTGATGCGCCAGTGTTGTAATCGGATACCTATATACCCGATTTCGTCAAAAAAGCATGTAATCTACCTCATGCATTGTTCGTACCTTAGGCTATATAATCGCAATTTACCTCGATATATCGATATAGATGTAGTAAAAAATGAACAAGAAGACAAACGCGACGGATAGATTCCGAAAAGACAAGTGATCTTGTTCTTTAATTAGAATAGATACATGTTAAATGGAATCGTCCGAGGTATTCTGATTATTGTTATGTGAAAAATTAATTTATATTTTCAATGTCTTTTTTATTCTTTTTTGTTGTTCTTCATTATTTTCATTTACTCTTATTTATTTTTATTGACGCTTTTCAGATTAAATATTATATTTTCTATTCTATTTATTTTCACGATTATATGCGCATATTTTAAAATTCAAAATCTGTATTGGAATACATATAATGAACTCCTAAACAAAGAGCAAAAGATAGCATATAAATAATAGCTTTAAAGTATCCTTACCAATTGCCGAATAATTCTTAGAAATGAGTCTCCGGCAAGCAACAAAAGAAAAAACATTCGTACGTGATAATATTCTACTATATGTATATTTATATACATGTTTTTGTTTACGCTGCTCTGTACGTAGTATTTAGGCAGTATCGACAATAGCACGTGTAAACAATCTAAGGACTATCAAGAGAACGACCTTTCTAGTTCATCTCTTCGCAGTTCTTGTTTGTACCAGCAGCCGTCCAGACGTGTTCAGACTCGTTCCTGCTTTATTAATTTTGGTTCGTATAATTTCTCATTTATATTATATATAATATTTTATAAGCTTAATTTAATCATTTACAATTTATTAATCTTATTTTATATCATATTAGATTTCAATATACTTCATTATATGTTGAATACCCGACTTACATTTACACATGTGTGAACAGAGTCATATATATAAATTTACTTAATCTTTTTCTCTATTAATAATCTTTTTGAATTCATCGTATTTAATTAATCTTGAAAATAATTAATAGCAATTATCCTGTAGTTTCTATTACTCTTCGTCCTATACGTACAATGTATAGACTTTAAGAAAATTTAAGATGTAAATCACATATATAAATTATATGTAATCTCGTATATACACATATTTATACATATAGATACACAATCTTATTCTATATTAATAATACTTTGAATATTTTCAGGTTATTATTCGTCATATTGGTCAATATAATATTCATCATTTCGTTTGGACGCCTACATATTTGATAGCAGTTATACTTCCTCCTGCTCTTCATATGTAAGTGTACACAAATAAGTTTATCTTTAAGATATTTTTATTTCATTTCAATTAATATAACAAATTCTATATTAATTCTAACGAACTATCTATTGTGTTATACGACTTCGTGTTCTCTATAGTAGACTTATTATAAGTTTCTATGCTTTATTATATCAAGAACTTTTATTATATAATATTTTATATGTTTTTTAAACAATTTTTATATGGATCCCCATACGCAGCTACCTCCTTGTGGTGGGATCCGGAAATCGGTATTGCGAACGTTCGTATATTTTATATTATACAACGTACGCACTACCGGGCCAGAGGCTGACGTTCGGTGTATTAGAAAATAATTTTGATTAAATATTAATTTATTAAAAATTTGTTGAAACGTATTTTACATTGAATTTAAAGTATATTAAGAAACACCGAGAATAATGAAAATGTAATTAAAGTATAATAAAAGTTAAATTAAAATAGAATAAAATTTCAAGATACGTTTAATCGTTTAATTAATATTATAAATATTATAATTTCAATTTTACTGCTCCTTGTCTAGTTTTACTTTAATGCTATATCTACTTTGATTTATAGGTATCCACGCAATTAGTATACTTCTGTAAACATATCCCTATCGCGATTATATCTATTTTTAAACGATAGATACAACGCGATTTTGATCGTTTGCTTTTATATTCATTTATTTTAATATAGTTTACAAGTTTTGCAGTTACATCTTTTGAATAATATATATTTTTTTTTAATTATTATAGCATACAAAATATGTAATATAAGTTCATAATTTAAAATCATGTAATTTGGATGATATGATAACGATATTTAATATTTAATATATAATATATAATATTTAATACTATATAAATTGTAGAAGTAAACGCCACAGCTTGCTTTAACAATTTTTATTCAACAGGTCTTCAGTTGTAGATCGCGCGCAATGCGATCTTAGAGTCAGTGCTTGTACGAAACAGTTTGATTGTTTTGCAACCGAATGGGTTGCTTTAAAAATAAAATAAAATACAATCGCGAAGTAGAGTCAGTGTTGTTCGCCGTTTAGAATTTCTCGGTCGCGTTAATAAATCCAAAACAAGAATTTATGTCATATTCTTGTTAAAATTATATGTTCGCCGCGTTGTTAGAATCATTAACACATTTTCGGCCTATTCGGTGGAAGAGGATTGCGTTGCGATAAATATTGTAATGGTCGAAAGTGTGAATTTAAAAATTCATCCTCTTCATCTTTACCGACGATTGTAAAGCTTCGTCTGGATACAATTACATGTAAGTATATTTCTTTCTTGCAATCGTAACTCCTCTCGTTGGTCATTTAAATCATATATATATATTTTTAATCATTTTCATTCATTCATAAATATATTAGTTCGATATGCAACATATAATTAATCTTTTTTTGTTCTTTTTTTGTATTACAGATTCATCGATTCAACGATTCAACAATTCATCAATTGAACAATAATTTCAACCAACTTCACGACATCATTCAACCTCCTACGAGGGGGACGAGTGTTTTGGAGCCATCGCAGAACTTCTTAAGTAGTAAGTGAAAAAATTTAAAGTTCCTCTGGTGCCCATCATGCCGAGGATGAAAGGTCCTTATCGGCACGGGTTACTGGTTGTATTCGCAGACGTCCCATGTCCGAAACGAGCAAAAGTGTCCGTGATTAAAATCTTTGATTTTATTCACGAGTGGTCCCTATGTTTAGTTAGATATTTTCTTGTGAATATTTTATTATTATTATTATGTGCATATATATAGCTCAGGCCAGGGTCTTCTTGTTTCAAAGTCGTTTAATTTACAGTGCTGTTTATTAGCACTTTTTCTCTCTTCGTTTTTGCTCGCGATATTAGTAATGAAATCGGGCATTAATTTACCCGATTTCGTATAAAGCATATAACGTGGTCTACGTTACATGCATTGATTCGTACTTAGTCCATTTAATCGCGATTTACTTCGATATTTCAAAATATCGATTTACCAACAAATGAGCAAGAAGACAAACCCCTTCCGCGACGGATAGATTCTGGCAGTTAAGTGGTGGATTATAATCCCGTTCTTTCATTAGAACAGCCATTTGATGAAAGGAGTCGTCCGAGGTTTTTTATTCAAATTATATATTCTTTAATAATGAAATTTCATAACTGCATAATGCGTATGCATATATATGAGCTATGTGCATATTTCATCCCTCCATGTCAACGACTGCCTACCGCGGGTCGCTCAAAGGCCCTTAAGCGGTGCATACAGGTGGGGTTGCAAAACTATTTTTGCCACTTATTATTTTTTTACCACTTTTAGTGGTAAAACCCATATGTGGTGGTCACACTCATATGTGGTGACCGCCTACCATCATCCATCCTTGCTTGAGCTCTTGCTAATAAGACGTGCAAAGAGACTCTAGAGTCACAGTCCGCTTAAATTTTTTATATATATATATTTTTATATATTTTTTTATATATTTTTTTTATATATATTATAAATTAATCATTTTTTAGCTCAGGATTTTCAGCACTAATATACTAATACCCCTTTCTCCCCCCATGCTTTCTGCGTTCTCATCTATGCGTTTAACCCAGGTGTTACTCGTGTGGGTGAGAAACAGTCAGTGTGGTTTTAGTTTTAAGTTTTCCTCTTTAGCGGCTGTCATTGTGCTGGTGATTGCACGGTGTACCTTGCACTTGTATGTGCGTTTTAGGAAGTGCATTGTACATCGTTTCGCGATAACTTTTAAATAGATATATTATATATCTAATATACGATTATATCAATATCGATTTGCATAATAGTTACCACATTCCTGTGGAAAATTTTAAATACTCGTATATATTACTAGTATCTATATGTATACTAGTATGTACTAGTATTTTTTGCTTTAGTCATATATGCAATAATCATTAGCCTTGGCAGTCGATTTCAGCAAATGGTACGTACTCCTATATATATTAGAAAAAATACGTGGTTGAACTAGGGTGTCGGAGGTGCCCCGGGGCATGCTCTCTAGTGTAGGCTTTTGCACCCTGGTGGAGTGTGAGAGAACCGTGGAGTGTATGTGTTGGTGTGAATGTTTGCACTTTTTAAATATAGGTCATAGGCAGGCAGGTAGCATACTTTTCTGAGTGAATGTTTCAATTAATTTTAAGTAGGTAGGGACCGGGTAAGGATGCGATTCCCACTCAGGAGTGGGAAGTCCTTTCTCCGGGGATTTGTGAAGTTTCAGCAAATTTTACAATCTTTCAGCATGGCTGAACTTTATCTTTTTATATATTTTTTTTTAATTTTTTTTTCTTACATCTTTTGCTGACACTTTGCATACGCAATAAATCAGTATCAAACAGTTCGCAAAACTTTGCACCCAATGAGAACATCAGATACATCCCATATCTTTTGAACTTAGCAAAGGATTTTGAATTAGTTCGATACTTAGTTTTAAATTAATTCTTGCACTTCGCGATTCTTAAATTATTTACCATCTATATATTTCTTATTTAGAAATAAATTATATCTGCATAAGTAAAATGAAAGTATTACAATTCTTGTGATCTTGACATTTTACCGAAAGTATATCCATCTTCTAAGTGCAACGAGTTAATGTTAGTATGTAATAGGTTCATCGAATAGAATGAATATTATATCTGCTGGAGCATTCGATTAAATGTGCCTGTGTTATTGTGTACGTTTGGTGGATTCTTTGAGTCCATTAATCGTCCGCAGGCTAGGATAACTTTACGGTTTAGTTCGAATATTTATATACGAATATTTTACTTTTATTTTTTATTTTTATTTTTTTAATCGGATAAATAAATAAATAAATAAAAATCGTTAGAAAATCGAGACGCACCTAGGCAGAGTAGAAAACGCAGTTGAGAATACGTGTTGGGACTCGTCAGTGCCGTTTGGGGTGATTCATTCGCGAATTTTGCCATACTTCAGTGGTTATACTACTTAGAAGAAGTCGATACTTTACGTCGCAAGCGCTTACCGCTCGTTAGGTTAAGAAAAAAAAAAAAAGAAAAAACAGAACAAACCTGCGTGCGAAAATGTGTTTTCACTTCCCAACCCCTTAGCTTGCGATCATTGCGTCTCGTTCAATGCGTGCGTTTATACGAGTGGTTTGAGTCTTGTTGCGTAAAGTGAGATCAGGTCGGGATTAGGTCGGTTTAGCTTAGGGACGATTTCGTTCTTGTAGTAGCAACCACTGTAGTATGTCAATCTTTGTGGATGCGTTGCTTCGAACGGTAGGGCGTTTTTTGATGCGTAAACTTATCTTGCGTCGCACGTAAGGAATGCTCCAATGCAGTGGTTAGGGCACGAAGCAAGAAGTGGCTGTGTGCTGAAGAGGCCCCCACATATTGTGGCTCAAGAGGGCAACTATCGACTACAAGTCATTTTTCAAAGGTGATCGGTATGTCGAACCCTTCGTTAATGGCTTGTGGTCTTATCAAAACCCCTTTTACCCTTTACCACGTTGACACTTATGCTCGTAGTAGTTTGTTCCTGGATGGAGATGATGGACCATTCCATCTCCTTACTACGGTGTTCCGCACTCGCGTTCGTGAAAATGTTTCTTTTTTATTTTTTATTTTTTTTTTAATTTTTTTTTATTAGAGTCAAGCTTTTGCAGTTAGTTATTAATTAATAGAGTCATTGCAATTTTTTCTTAAAGTAAAGTCGAGTCATTTTATCTTTTAAAAGTAGAGTCAATTTTTCATTTCAGAGTAAAATCAAGCCCTTTGCATTTTCTATTTTTATTTTTATTTTTTTTTTCTAATTAAAGTCAAGCCCTCCCTCTTTTTATTTTAAATTAAAGTCGAGTCCTTGCATTTTCCTTTTTAAATTAAAGTCGAGTCCTTGCATTTTTCTATTTAAATTAAAGTCGAGTCCTTGCATTTTTTCTTTTTAAATTAAAATCGAGTCCTTGCATTTTAAAGTTTTAAAGTAGAGTCTTTTCTTGAAGTAGATTTTTAGTTACAAAGATAGAGTCACGCTCGTTAAATATTGTGTGGACGTCCGTGGCCTGCAGCAGCATTGCACTCAGGAGTGCATTTGGATACCCAAGCGTGTTGATTTTTAATTCAGAATAATCATATTTTAATCATATTTTTTCATATTCATAATTTCATAATGTGTATGTATATATACGAGATATATGCATATTTCAATGTCAACACAGCTCTACCACGAGTTGCAAAATGACTCTTATGTGGTAATCATTATCGTTATCATCCATATCCTCACCCTCATTACCTTTTTGTAATCTGATTCTGATTATTCTGATTAATCTGATTAATCTGATTATTCTGATTATTCTGTTTATTTTGGTTATTCTGATTAAAAATCTACAAGACTTGATGACAAATCAAAATACCTGCATTCAGTAATGCAGATGAATATATATATTGGCAGCCAGCACTCAGGAGTGCATATTGAAATATGTCAAGGGTATATATATTTTTATTCCAAAATTATCAACAAATGAATATGGGATGAACGAGTTAATAAGTATGTATGAAAGAGAGAGAAAGAGAGGGAGAGAGGAAAGGGAGTATTTTTATTATATATATGAAAGTTTCATAAGAAAATATAATAAATGATACAAAGATTATTAATAAATGTTTATACATATTTCAAAGAAATATAAATATTTTTTGGAATAAAAAGGTATACGTCTTGGTATATAAATGAAACGAATAAATTGGCTTGCCTGCACTCAGGAGTGCATATGAAAGGTTCACAGTAAGTACATGATTGCATTCAGGAATGCAAATGAACATAGTATAGTAAGGATATATATTTCACATTCGGAATGATCAAAGATGAATGAATGAATGCGCTAATAAGGATGCTAAACGAAGAAATATATAAAATACGTCGATCTCTGGTGATATCTTTTTTTTCTCAATATATTACATTTGTTTAACAATAAATAAATGAAATTTTATTTTATTCCATATATAATAAATGAATGATAATTAAATGGTGCAAATGAATTAAAAGAAAATTTGGATCATTCTGATAAGAAATATATATAAACCTTGCTAAATGAATGAAGTGACATAAATGGCAGCCAGCACTCAGGAGTGCATATTAAAATATGTCAAGGATATACATTTTTATTTCAAAATTATCAACAAATGAATATTAAATGAGAAAAGTACAAAGTATATATGAAGGAGAGAGAAAGAGAGAGAATATTTTTATTATATATATAGATATATGGAAGGTTTATAAGAAATGTTGAGGAGATATAATGAATGATATAAAGATTATTAAGAAATATATGTGTGTATATAGGAGAAATATGATTATTTTTTTGAAATAAAAATGCATAAATCTTGGTATATAAAAGAAGCGATCGAAATGGCTTGCCTGCACTCAGGAGTGCATATGATAGGTCACAGTAAGTACATGCCTGCATTCAGGAATGCAGATGAACATATTATAGTAAGGATATATATTTCACATTCGGAATGATCAAAGATGAATGAATGCGCTAATAAGGATACTAAACGAAGAAATATATAAAATACGTCGATCTCTGGTGATATATATTTTTTCAATATATTACACTTGTTTAACAATAAATAAATGAAATTTTGTTTTATTCCATATATAATAAATGAATGATAATTAAATGGTGCAAATGAATTAAAAGGAAATTTGGATCATTCTGATAAGAAATATATATAAACCTTGCTAGATGAATGAAGCGACATAAATGGCAGCCAGCACTCAGGAGTGCATATTAAAATATGTCAAGAGTATACATATTTATTCCAAAATTATCAACAAATAAATATGAGATGAAAGATTTAATTAATATATATGAGAGAGAGAAAGAGGGAGTATTTTTATTATATATATATGAATGTATATATACGAAAATTTTATGAGAAATATTAATATAACGATACAAAGATTATTTATAAATATTTATACGTATTTAAGAAAAGTACGAATATTTTTTGGAATAAAAATGCATAAGTCTTGGTATATAAATGAAGCGATTGAAACGGCTTGCCTGCACTCAGGAGTGCATATGATAAGTTACAGTAAGTACATGCCTGCATTCAGAAATGCAGATGAACATATAGTAAGGATATTATACATTTCTTGTTTTGAATGATCAAGATAAAAATGCACTTATAAAGGTATATAATAAATAAATATTTAAATATTCTAGTCTTGTTATTTTTCTAAAGAAATAATATTTATTTAATAATAAATAAAGATTATTTCATACTCATTGTAATATAATAATATATTTATATTTAAACAGAGTGCAAGTGAATGAAAGAAAAATTTCAATCATTTTAAATTAGAAATGTATAAATCTTGCTAAGCGAGCGATATGATAGACAAATAAGAGCCTTGCACTCAGGAGTGCACAAAATATGACAAGGATGTACATTTCTATTCCAAATTATTTAAACATGATTATCAAATGAAATGGTTCACAGATATATAAGAAATATATATACTTTTTTTTATAAATACATATATATGACAGATTCATAAGAAATAAGAAGAAATAATAAATGATATGACGATGAATGTATAAGAAGTATTTATGTATATAGTAAGTAAATATGATTATTTTTTGGAATAAAAATGCATATATCTTGATATATAAATGAAACGAATGAAAAGGCTGACCACACTCAGGAGTGTGAGCGAAAATAGTTCAGAGTAGGGACAGGTTTGCATTCAGGAATGCACCTGGATACTCAAGCATATAGATTTTTATTTCAAAATAATTTTGAATTTTTTATATAATTATTAGTAAATCAATAATTCTTTTCGCATCTTTTTTTTTTTATATATATACTCACTTTTTGATGATTATATATTTATATATATATTTTATCCAATGCCAACGTAGTCTTATCACAAGTTGTAGGATGGCTCAGTTTTTGTAAGAGTTATTTTATGACTTGTATAAATATAATCATCATCTTATATAGATTCTAATTATTGATTAAAAATCTATAAGACTTGATGTAGTTAGGAAAGTTAGGATCTGTTAAAACAAGCAGTGGTGATAAAAATAATTCATAAGAATAATAAGCAAGAATATATTAAAACTATTTTGTCTTTAATATTTGTGTAATATTTTTATATATGATCTTATTTTCCTCTTTCAGATTTCATATTTCATTACTATTTCATATACATATACAAACTACATGGTTTTAAAATTGTGAAATTGTATTACTATATTTTTTTTTAATTTAATAGATAAAAAAGTGTCTTACATATAAACGATTTAATACGTACATCAGACACAATGTAACTGCATACTTCGCATTAGTATAAACGTAATAATATAAAATACATGTAATCTGTTGGTTGAATATAGATCTGATCTCGTTATGGATATGTTTATGGCGGTATACAAAATTGTGTATGCATTTTATAATACGACACAAGGTGCAGTATATTTTTTTTTCCTTTTTTTCTTTTTCCTTTTTTAACGCGATCAAATCCTTCAATATTGTGAAATATTCACAATTCTTTTCCTTTTTTTCCATAACGTATCTTGAATGATTTACATTATGTGTCTTAATTGTAGTAAACAATTGATAATTTATTATGCAATTATATCTTTATATCCTTATATCTTTATATGTGGTTCTATATATTTCTATATTATTCTATATATTTCTATATTATTCTATATATTTCTATATCATTCTATATATTTCTATATATTTTTATGTATTTCTATATATTTGTACATAACATGCACTCATAAGTTCATATTTTTATTTAAATGTAAAACATGTTTACTAATGCATCGAGAATTCGATATATTCAGTGCCAATTTTATGGCCATTTTAATACATTTTTTTTTCTTTTATTTCAGCATTACAATCTATGGCAAAATATATACGTATATAATTTTTTACTTATTAAATTATCAAAATTATGAAAATATTTGCCCATAGATTGTAAACAAAAATTTTGTCTTTCCACACATGCCCTTTTATATAGTTTTCTGTTACAGAGAGGCGTCGTTCTCATGTTTCAAGATTAGATATTGCAAAATATCCTTTTATATATCAGTGGGTATTAACAACAGTGTCGAAAATAATTTTTCAAGATTTGTCATATTATCATAGTATATGACATAAAAATAAATTATGAATTATGAAAGATTATGAATTCATCATATAAAATTTGTGTTTCAGGTTTTCCAGGTGCTTGGATTAACAAGAAATCAATGCAAAATAATAATGTGGGAAGATAATTTAATTAAGTATTGATGCTGAATGAAGAATTGGAATTATAAAAAATTAAAAATCGAAATATTCACTAAATTTGAACTAAACGTAGTTAATTTCTGTTTCAGGAAATATCATCCAAATTGGCAAGATCCGATTCCACTCTTCGTTGGTTGTTCTTTTCGTTTGTGAGATATGTATGTATGCATGCATATGTGTGTATAAAATAATTCTTAGTTTAATATATATTTTATTTTTAGAAAGTAATAAAATTATAAATTTCTTATGTCCACAGGTTATTTGTCTATTATATAAAATATGCATATTGATTTTGATTGTTTCTTGTTTAATTATAAAATGTTTTCAGCACTTTATGTTCACAGGTGACCGTAAACAGCACAATGGTAATTTAAATAAAATTCGCACATTATTTCGATTGCTACTTGTTTAATTATAAAATATTTTATATTCACAGGTGATTATAAATGATGATTTATTATAGGAAGTACGCAATTCGCATATTATTTTGATTGCTACTTGTTTAATTATTAAATGTTTTTGACATTTTATATTCACAGGTGATCGCTACTACATTATATGAAATTCGTATATTACTTCGATTGCTTCTTGTTTAAATATATTGTTTAGATTTTTTATGTTCACAGGATTTCAGTATCGTGTGCAGCAAGGTTCAACATTAGTTTAATGGGAATAGAATTCCATAAAGGGCTCTATTCTTAACCGGGTAGGTAGGTCGACATCAAACGAATTCATAAGTTTTCATCTAGTCATGATCGATTAGAAAAAAATTTTTGATTCGTTTCGCGATTGATTTTGTTTCTTTTTTCTAATTTTAATTATAATTCTCTAAAATTAAAATAATTATTATTGAATATGTCATAATAATGATTTTATATAATAGTTTGCAAAGTAATTCATATTAAAAGTAGAGTCTTTAGCCCGTGGGTCTCCGTATGCAGCAACCTCCATGTGGTGGGACCTGGAAATCGATATTACTTACGATATACGATAAATGTAAATAACGTAAGTACTGTCGAGCTAATGGCTGCATTTAAATTCAATCAAAATTTATTGTGTTCTATGATGATTGTAACTATTTTTCCACTTTGTTTATTTCTCGCATCTCAATAGAGATATAAATATATTAATTTCTTATTTAACAAATTCATTATTATAGTATATATATATATATACATATTCAATATATATAAAATTAAATACATATATACATATGCAACATATTCTTATTGATATATATATAATAAAATTGTGTGTGTAAATTATTGTTTGTTTGAATAAAAAATTACGTCTAGGCTTTCCAGTAATCAAGAGGAGCCAGTTGCTGCTATATCTTTTGAGAATGGATTGTGGTCTTATCATATATGTTTTATTCTTTGTCAGAAAATGTACAAACTCTTAATCAAAATTTGAAACTTAATTATCATGAGCATTAACATCTTAGTAATTATCTTTTTTCATGGCTTTACAATTTTTATCGTTGATCTAATGTTATCTATAATTTTTGTTTAAATAATGTATTTTATAAGAAAGTAATTCAACAAAAAAAGTAATATCAATAAAAAAATATTTTATATTTTTATTGATAGCATATATTCAAGGTTCCTCAATTGTTCGAATTTTCGATTGCATTATATATCAAAATGTAGAATCACGCGATTAAATGGTTTATAGAAATAGATGATAATAGAAATTAAAAGTGTATGGTACGTCAAACGAGCGTATTATATTATGTTCTATTGCATTATAGTATTATATATTTTCTTTTTGTTCCAGATGATCCTCGTTCAATTCGCTAATAACATCTATTTTCGATTTTTGCGTACATAGAAAATTAAATTTTATTAGTAAATTTATTAAGTAAATTTATTAGTAAATTTTTCCGAGACTATTGATTAATAAAAGTTAATAAAAGTAATTAATATTATAAATAAAAGTATATAAGTAATAAAAGTAATAAAAGGATAAATAGGAATGACAAAACATAAGTGCGACAGAAAAGTTTTCTGTGCGTTTTCAAATTAATTTTATAGCTTTATTAATTTAGAATTTTGATATATTCAATTTATCTATCTGTCGAAATATAATCAACAAGTATGTAATTAATTTAACGTGTAATTGAAATTTAACACAAAAGAGATTTTGGAAAAATATCGAAGTATGCAGCCATCCGCCCGGTAGTACTTGCGTTATATGATTATATATACAATTTCGTTATAGATTTTAGAAAACATATATAATTTAATTATGAATTTTAGAAATAATCTAGACATAGATTTCAATATACCGCAAGTACTACCGACCCAGGTCCCACCGCGTGGAGGTAGCTGCATATGGGGACCCACGAGCTAACGGGGATTCTACTCTCTAAGATTCGCGTGACCGGCGTGTTCAAATAAACGATGTTCAATAAAACGAAGTCCCCGGTAGGACTTTTAATCGCGCCCGAACACTCCCGTGAGTGTTAGTATAACGATGACTCTACTCTAAATTCGCGTTCGCGGCGTTCACGCACCAACCGAGTATTCAGGCGGCTAACAGGAGGAGGGTCAGTCCACGCTTACGGATAGCAAAACCATACTACTCGGCAGCACGCGAACCGACACACGACCGGTCATTATTCGGTTTAGCAATCAGACGGAGTCCTTTACCGTAGGACTTTTAATCGCGCCCGAGAACACCACGCCTGTGCCCGCCGACACACGCGCGAGTGTTCTTCCTATCCTACCCGTATTCGCGTCTAGCGATCGATTATGAACCGAACCTTTCGACGATATATCGGACTCGTCGATATATCGAAATTTATAAAAAGGAGGAGAAGCAGAAGAGAAAGAAAAGAAAAGAAAGCCGGAACATGCGCGCATGTGAAAACGATAGAATTCGGAAGAAAAGAAAGAATAACCGGAAAGTAACACATGCACGTGTGAGAGCGATGAAATTGAAAAGAGAAGATGGACATAGAATGCAGGTACGCTTGACCAAAACTAGAGTACGAAAATCGAGCTCGATTTAACGATACTGAAAGGAGACCCACAAAAAGAAGCCCACGCCCATGAGCCCAACTCATGAGACCCACCCGAGAGAATCTTTAATAATTAATCTGGTGTATTCATTTCCGAATATACAAAAGATATAAGAATCGATGTAAAACGTATGAACTTCGACGTTTACTTTGGAATTACATAGAAAAGATTTTGGATGAGTCTTCAAATATGCAGCCATTTGCTCGGAAATACATGCAGGCTATAAGATATGAATACATCACAAGTACTGCCGACCCAGGTCCCACCGCGAGGAGGTTGCTGCATCTGGGGACCCACGGTCTAACGGGGACTCTACTCTAAGTTCCACGATCCGAGATGCCTTTCCGCTTCGGGAGCTTCGGGCTTCTCAGCAAACTGGAGATGTATAAAACCCCGCTTACAGAAAGCTCCACCGTCCACACCGTCGGCTTCAGACATCTCGAGACACGACCGGTCGTGTCTATTTCGATTTCAAAAATCAAAGCGTAGTCCTCGGTAGGACTTAATCTCGCGTTCGCGAACACCCACGCGCGTGCCGGCCGTCACGCGCGTGAGTGTTTTCCCTATCATTCGCGTACGGAAGCAAGGAGACATACCCTCCCTGCATATAACAAACGTTATATGCACAGAGGTTCCTTTAACTTCCGTGTAAAAACCCCAGGATGATCCGTCCCTCGATCACCTAACCTGAAACAGAAAAAGAATGAAAGAAGAAAAGATAAACATGTAAAAATTATATGCAAAATTATATGCAAATATAGATAATAAAAGTCAAATAATAATTAAAAAAAATACAATAATTAAAATCAAATATATCATTAAACAATAATATAAATTAAAAAATAAATTAATAATTAAATAAACTGAAAAAAACAAATGTACAATTAATACTTCCCTGTAAAAATTTAATTTCACGATGATCGATCCCTCGATGATCTAACCTGAAACAGATAAAAAGTAATAAAATAAGAGAAAAAGAAAAAGAAAAAGAAAAAAGAGAAGAAGACAGAAACGTGCCCGTGAGAAATATAGAACTCAGAATAATGGATAAACATTTAAATGATCATTTGACCAGATAAAAATCAGAGTACCATAAATCAGTTTAATTTTTCCCTAATGAAGGAACGAAACCCGCCTAAGGCCCACACCCGAGGGCCCCACCCAAGGGTCCCACCCGAGACTAATGATTAATAAAAGTTAATAAAAGTAATGAATATAATAAATAAAAGTATATAATTGATAGAACTATCAAAAGTCTATAATTAATAAAAGTATATAATTAATAAAAGTATATAAGTAATAAAAGTATATAAGTAATAAAAGTAAAGAAAGATAAATAGGAATAACAGAGTATATAAGTGCGATAGAAAAGTTTTCTGTGCGTTTCCGTATTAATTTTATAACTTTATTAATTTAGAATTTTGATATATTCAATTTATCTAATTGTCGAAGTATAACTAACATGGTAAAGTGTAATTCATTTAACGTGTAATTGAAATTTAACACAAAAGAGATTTTGGAAAAAGATGGAAATATGCAGCCATCCGCCCGGTAGTACTTGCGTTATATGATTATATATACAATTTCGTTATAGATTTTAGAAAACATATATAATTTAATTATGAATTTTAGAAATAATCTAGCCATAGATTTCAATATACCGCAAGTACTACCGACCCAGGTCCCACCGCGTGGAGGTAGCTGCATATGGGGACCCACGGTCTAACGGGGACTCTACTCTAAGTTCCACGATCCGAGATGCCTTTCCGCTTCGGGAGCTTCGGGCTTCTCAGCAAACTGGAGATGTATAAAACCCCGCTTACAGAAAGCTCCACCGTCCACACCGTCGGCTTCAGACATCTCGAGACACGACCGGTCGTGTCTATTACGATTTCAAAAATCAAAACGTAGTCCTCGGTAGGACTTAATCTCGCGTTCGCGAACACCCACGCGCGTGCCGGCCGTCACGCGCGTGAGTGTTTTCCCTATCATTCGCGTAGGGAAGCAAGGAGACATACCCTCCCTGCGTATAACAAACGTTATATGCAGAGAGGTTCCTTTAACTTCCGTGTAGAAATCCCAGGATGATCCGTCCCTCGATCACCTAACCTGAAACAGAAAAAGAATGAAAGAAGAAAAGATAAACATGTAAAAATTATATGCAAAATTATATGCAAATATAGATAATAAAAGTCAAACAATAATTAAAAAAATACGATAATTAAAATCAAATATATCATTAAACAATAATATAAATTAAAAAATAAATTAATAATTAAATAAACTGAAAAAAACAAATGTACAATTAATACTTCCCTGTAAAAATTTAATTTCACGATGATCGATCCCTCGATGATCTAACCTGAAACAGATAAAAAGTAATAAAATAAGAGAAAAAGAAAAAGAAAAAGAAAAAAGAGAAGAAGACAGAAACGTGCCCGTGAGAAATATAGAACTCAGAATAATGGATAAACATTTAAATGATCATTTGACCAGATAAAAATCAGAGTACCATAAATCAGTTTAATTTTTCCCTAATGAAGGAACGAAACCCGCCTAAGGCCCACACCCGAGGGCCCCACCCAAGGGTCCCACCCGAGACTAATGATTAATAAAAGTTAATAAAAGTAATGAATATAATAAATAAAAGTATATAATTGATAGAATTATCAAAAGTCTATAATTAATAAAAGTATATAAGTAATAAAAGTGTATAAGTAATAAAAGTATATAAGTAATAAAAGTATATAATAAAAGTATATAAGTAATAAAAGTAAAGAAAGATAAATAGGAATGACAGAGTATATAAGTGCGATAGAAAAGTTTTCTGTGCGTTTCTGTATTAATTTTATAACTTTATTAATTAAGAATTTTGATATATTCAATTTATCTAATTGTCGAAGTATAACTAACATGGTAAAGTGTAATTAATTTAACGTGTAATTGAAATTTAACACAAAAGAGATTTTGGAAAAAGATGGAAATATGCAGCCATCCGCCCGGTAGTACTTGCGTTATATGATTATATATACAATTTCGTTAAAGATTTTAGAAAACATATATAATTTAATTATGAATTTTAGAAATAATCTAGACATAGATTTCAATATACCGCAAGTACTACCGACCCAGGTCCTACCACTAGGAGGTTGCTGCATCTGAGGACCCACGGGCTAACGGGGACTCTACTTTAAGTTCCACGATCCGAGATGCCTTTCCGCTTCGGGAGCTTCGGGCTTCTCAGCAAACTGGAGATGTATAAAACCCCGCTTACAGAAAGCTCCACCGTCCACACCGTCGGCTTCAGACATCTCGAGACACGACCGGTCGTGTCTATTTCGATTTCAAAAATCAAAGCGTAGTCCTCGGTAGGACTTAATCTCGCGTTCGCGAACACCCACGCGCGTGCCGGCCGTCACGCGCGTGAGTGTTTTCCCTATCATTCGCGTACGGAAGCAAGGAGACATACCCTCCCTGCGTATAACAAACGTTATATGCAGAGAGGTTCCTTTAACTTCCGTGTAGAAATCCCAGGATGATCCGTCCCTCGATCACCTAACCTGAAACAGAAAAAGAATGAAAGAAGAAAAGATAAACATGTAAAAATTATATGCAAAATTATATGCAAATATAGATAATAAAAGTCAAATAATAATTAAAAAAAATACAATAATTAAAATCAAATATATCATTAAACAATAATATAAATTAAAAAATAAATTAATAATTAAATAAACTGAAAAAAACAAATTTACAATTAATACTTCCCTGTAAAAATTTAATTTCACGATGATCGATCCCTCCATGATCGGTCCCTCGATGATCTAACCTGAAACAGATAAAAAGTAATAGACTAAGAGAAAAAGAAAAAGAAAAAGAAAAAAGAGAAGAAGACAGAAACGTGCCCATGAGAAATATAGAACTCAGAATAATGGATAAACATTTGAAAGATCATTTGACCAGATGATAATCAGTGTGCCACAAATCTGTTTAATTTTTCCCTAGAGAAAGAACGAAACCCGCCTAAGGCCCACACCCGAGGGCCCCTCCCAAGGGTCCCACCCGATAGAAACTAAAGTAATTAAAATGGAATAATTCTGAATTTATTTAAATTTAAATTTATAAGAAAAAATCAAAATGAAAAATTCTCGACCGTAATCTAAACGAATATTCTCTTCCCGTAACGTGATAAAAGATAGAACTTTCCTCAAATCTGGGAGCGTGTGTTTTAATTTCATACGTACTTTTATTCAGTGTATTTTTATTTTTTCCAGCTTGTAATCTTTTATAAGTGTAACATATTATACGTTTCGTAGTAATGCTTTTAATATAGAATTTGATTTTATCAAAATAATAAATTATAAATTTAATTGCACTTTAGAAAATAAAATGTAAAGAAAAGAAAAATTTACTACTCGACTTTAATAAGAAAAATGAATAAAATATGTAATAATTTTATTACACGTTCTATTACGCATACACGTAACATTGCGGGAAGAGAGATGGAATGTAACGTTGTCCGTGTTTCTGAAGTCATTATTATTATTACATAAGAACATTTTGAGTGACCACATGGTAAAATTAAAATGTGACTGAGAGCCATTTTCGAAGGGTTTTGTCAAACCTTCGAAAATAACTCAATAGTCTAATAGTTGCCCTCTTGAGCCACAATTTGTGGATGCGTCTACGGCATATAGCCTCTTCTTTGCTTCGTGTCTTAACAACTACAACAGTATTCGATAACTACAGTTAATGACAAAGAACTAAAACCATCGTTTACTTTAAAACATGAAAGAAAACTAATAAATATAACGCAACTCTAAACAAATTCTGAAACGAAAAATCGACAAAGCGTTTACTAATGGTCACTCAATGCTCTTTTACTTATTAATTACAACCAATCACTCGTGCCGATTCGGACCTTTCGTCCTCGACATGATTGAGTGATTGGAGGGACTTAAAAATTAACTCACTACTTAAGAAGTTCTGCGATGGCTCCAAAACACTCGACCGCGATTTAGGTCGAAATTGAGGGTGGATGATTCGTAGTTGGTTGAAAATGAGGTAGGTCGACATCGAAGTTGGTCGAGATCCTCTTCAGTGATGCACTGACTCTAATTCGCGGTAGTTATTTATTAACGAACGATCACTGAATTTATTTCGCGAAACTCTATTATATATTATAAATACAGTCTGTGCGACTGTTAAGAAAACAAATAACTTTACGAACAAACACTGACTCTAACGACTGCATTGCGCGCAGTCTATGCAAAAACACTTATGTTTTAAATCGCGAAACGCGAACGAACTAACACTGCTTCTACTTCGCGATAAATTTATTTTAGCGATACTAACACTCGACTACATCATTGCAACGCGCGCGATTGCAATGAAGTTCTGAAACAAAAATATAAAGGAAATAATTAGTATCCCTGTTATAATATAAACCGTATAAATCAATCAACAAATATGTAATAGAGAAATATACTTACTTTAAGTCTTTGTTAATACTGGCACGAATTGCATCTGTGAAAATTTCTAAGTTCCCTCGTTGAAATCCGAAGCACAACTGAACTAGTAACTGTCATAATCGGTCAAAGGTCTGAGTTTGTTGTCGTCACGGGTGGGAGATTATCCCCGCTTCACCATTTAATTCTAAAACAAAACAAATCGTATAGAATATTGAAAAAATGAGTGATATAAATATGTACTTACATTAACCCTTCTCTTTTACTTGCGGAGCGTGCGTACCATGAGGATTCATATGCGAATGGTGGAAATTCGAGGCATGACTGGACCTACTGTCAAAGGCGGCCGCCTTATATCTCCTCCGAGTGGCAGACCATCCCCACCACCCCGTTTCATTCTATAACGACAGAAATCGTATAGATTATTGAATGAACGAGTGATCGACTAATGTATTTACATTAACCCTTCTCTTTTACTTGCGGAGCGTGCGTACCACGCGGATTCATATGTGTATGGTAAAAATTCGTGGCATGACTGGACCTACTGTCAAAGACGGCCGCCTTATATCTCCTCCGAGTGGCAGACCATCCCCACCACCCCGTTTCATTCTATAACGACAGAAATCGTATAGATTATTGAATGAACGAGTGATCGACTAATGTATTTACATTAACCCTTCTCTTTTACTTGCGGAGCGTGCGTATCACGCGGATTCATATGTGTATGGTGGAAATTCGTGGCATGACTCGACCTATTGTCAAAGGCGGCCGCCTTATATCTCCTCCGAGTGGCAGACCATCCCCACCACCCCGTTTCATTCTATAACGACAGAAATCGTATAGATTATTGAATGAACGAGTGATCGACTAATGTATTTACATTAACCCTTCTCTTTTACTTGCGGAGCGTGCGTATCACGCGGATTCATATGTGTATGGTGGAAATTCGTGGCATGACTCGACCTATTGTCAAAGGCGGCCGCCTTATATCTCCTCCGAGTGGCAGACCATCCCCACCACCCCGTTTCATTCTATAACGACAGAAATCGTATAGATTATTGAATGAACGAGTGATCGACTAATGTATTTACATTAACCCTTCTCTTTTACTTGCGGAGCGTGCGTATCACGCGGATTCATATGTGTATGGTGGAAATTCGTGGCATGACTCGACCTATTGTCAAAGGCGGCCGCCTTATATCTCCTCCGAGTGGCAGACCATCCCCACCACCCCGTTTCATTCTATAACGACAGAAATCGTATAGATTATTGAATGAACGAGTGATCGACTAATGTATTTACATTAACCCTTCTCTTTTACTTGCGGAGCGTGCGTACCACGCGGATTCATATGTGTATGGTAAAAATTCGTGGCATGACTGGACCTACTGTCAAAGACGGCCGCCTTATATCTCCTCCGAGTGGCAGACCATCCCCACCACCCCGTTTCATTCTATAACGATAGAAATCGTATAGATTATTGAATGAACGAATGATCGACTAATGTATTTACATTAACCCTTCTCTTTTACTTGCGGAGCGTGCGTACCACGTGGATTCATATGTGTATGGTGGAAATTCGTGGCATGACTGGACCTACTGTCAAAGGCGGCCGCCTTATATCACTTTACGGGTGGCAGAGTATCCCCACTACTGCATTTAATTCTAAAACGATACAAATCGTATAGATTATTGAATGAACGAGTGATCGACTAATGTACTTACATTAACTCTTCTCTTTTACTCGCGGAGCGTGTGTCTATTAGTATTGAGATGCTCACTCGTCGGCGCACAAAAGGAAACTAACGAAATAATAATCAAAGTAAATAAAAATCGTGTATGTTATGTTACACGAAATCAATGACGCTGTGACGAAAATTGCCAAGTATTAAAATATTAAATTGAAATTATTTTGTTTCTCGCATGATACGGTCTTTTTGTTGTTAAACGAATGTTTTATTGTTGAAAAGTTTTTTGTATTGCATGTACATAAAAACTGTTTAAATAATTGTAAAAACTTATAGATAATATTAATTTCTGAGCGTCGCCTTTGGGAAGATAGATTCTCGATATGCACTCGTCGGAATACAGAAGAAAACTAATTCGAAATTCTTATGTAGCTACATAGGAAATGTGTACGTACGAATAAAAAAGTATTTGCTTGTGCTTACCTTTGCATTAAAAGGACGAATTTTTCTAAGAAATAACGAATGAAGCGTACTAATTTACACAGGTCAGTAGTTTCGCAGATTGGAGCCAATGTTTTTATACTGGATTCTATGGATTTGTGTGAATGTGTGCGGCATCTGTGTGACAGCAACGAGAGAGAGTATTTTTGTTCGCATATTTTCCGATGAAAAAGAGATATTTTTGCAAAAAATGATATTGGTCAATATCCTAATGCTTTTCAAAATTTATATAGATCAATAATGATCGCAAATCTAGACTAAATCTCTGTTTTTTCTTACCTTATTCCGATCAATTTCTTCTTCGTTGCAGCTTCTTCTTCTTTCAAAACCATTAGAACTTCTGCCTACCAACGAGTACATAATAAGTACTTTCGAATAGAAATTATTTAATTCATTGATTATTCGATTTATTACCTAGTCATTTCTTGACTTCCGAAGTAGGAGAGAGAAGAAGCATAGGTTGGTACATTACGCGGGAATCTACGCATTTGGCGGATATTTTATGACTTACAAAAAGACTAAGATGTTTGATAACCATTCTCAATGATTTTTTTGCGATTGAATATTATATTCTGTGCTATTTTTTCAATAAAATATTAAGAAAAATTAATATATTTATCAGTGCGTTATATTTTTAAAATGAGGCAGATGTGCCGCTTCTAGCTTAACTAACTAATTTCACGTTGTAAATGACGCCATTGCTGATTCAGTTCGTATCAAGCAGACACGTCGCCCCGTCCCTCTCGTTAATTATAGGTAATTAGCAGATTTTTTTTAACGTACACCTGATTATTATACACCAATCGATAGTTAAACACGCGATTTTTAAAAGGCCGCGTTCGCAAGTCGGGATATTATGGTGTTTAAAAGATATTCGCGAAAATGAAATCTTTCGTCGATTCCCCGGAGAGCTATTTCGTCTATTTTTTTTCTCACTTTTCCAATTGATTTTCACAATATCGACACCTCTCGCTTTTTAATAGTGACTCTGATCAGTAACTTTGCGTTTATTATTATGATTGATCGATAGTTTGTTTTATATTCAATTTTCATGTATTTTCATACACACACACACACGTGTATAGATTTTTTACACATTATATATGCACATACACTCTTCTAATCTTCTCCTTTTTTCACACACACACACCTTTAATTTTATCCTGTATTAATTGAGATCTTACATTTTTCAAATTTTCAAGAATTTCACGAGATAGAACAGAATCGAATTAGTGCATCGTTTTTCATGGTTCAGAATTAAGGTGATGTTCGTTATTTGAAGGTACGTCCGGTAAGTCAACTTCTTTCTTCATATATTTCCTGAGTAATTGTGTAAGATGAAAAAACATAATCCGGGATTGTATATAACGCGATCGAAAACTCGGCTTTGTCGATGCGTTGCGTCCTTCTCGATGTTTTTTTGTATGGTGCTGTGTGTAAAAAGATCTGTGTTTTTTCTTTCTTGTTTTGTCATCGGTTTTCGCTTCGGATATAAGTACTTTGTAAGAAATAATGTTGGTAATACTGTCCAAAAATAATGCGTATTTCGTAGTATTCTCGTCGCCTATATACATTTCAATGGAGTTCTCTATACACTTATGTACGTATGTATTATTTTTTCTTCGTTCCTTTCTTTTCGATATTCGAGCTTTCTCGATTACATACAATTATTGTCGACACATGATATATAATTCGATTGTAAATGACGTAGTTATTCGTTATGGTAAATAAATATTTAAAGAAGTATTATTTTTTCATATACATACAAGATACATATGATATATATATATATATATATATATATATATATATATATATGTAATATGTAAATACATAAATCATCGAATTATTTCGATTTAACATTATTTCGCGCGTAATATATAAAGCATAGAGATAATATAGGTACTTGTGATACAAGTGCGTATCTATTTAATGTTTCTATATCTTTAAAAAATATAATTATTTCATTAGAAAATTATTGTCTATGTTTAAAATTCGAATTAATTACATTTGTCATCCATATAGTATTATCTACGTACTTATATTATATTTTTTATTATTTTTCATTGAAAAATATAATGTTTGATTTGACTCGATTGTACCTGTGATGACGTCATCGAATTATAGGGACTACTTTCCTTCCTTGCCACTAGTCTCATCGCCATCTTGGACGCAGTGACATGTGTACACGGTGTTTCGTCGCTCCGCATAATTACAGGTAATTAATAAATTTTTCCTAACGTACACCGTCTTCCTATATATCAATCGATAGCTAAACGCGCGATTTTTATGAGGCCGCGTTTGCAAGTCTGGGAATTATCGCGTTTAAGAGATATTCGCGAAAATAAAATCAGCCTCTCGTAGATCGCCGGGGAAGCTTTCGCGTCGCACTTTTTCTTCACTTTTCCTGTTTTATTTTCATAATAGTGATACTTCTCTTGCTTTTTAATGATGTCCTAATCAATAATTTTGCATTAATAGTTGTAATCGATTGATATTTTGTATTAAATTCAATTTTCATATTACATACCTACACACACACACGCGCACACACACGGATAGCACAGAAGCATACGATCCTACACAAACATACACATACCACACATTAGGGATCCAATCGTATATATATATACACATATATAGAGTAAGTAGATCATATATACATAGATGTGTACATATAGTATACAATTATGTATATACAGTTATATATATATATAATTAGTCATACGTTACACCACACACACACATACACACAATGGATATTTCCCTACACATATTATCTACACACTTTTAATCTTGCCTATAGTAATATGATATTTCATTTTCAGATTTCTAAGAAGCTGTAGCTACAATACAGAACGTCGAATATACCAGTTTATACATCTCTTCGATACGAATCGGTAAGTTTATCTCATTTTAATACATATAGCGAGGCTTAATAGAGAGAGATAGGACATTGGCATGGAGGTCACATTAGGCTATATATTTTTAAGAAATTTATTGATCAATATCTAAACAAAAACAGTCGAGTGTCGAATTCTCACAAGGACAGAAGAGAAATCTTTATTCCCGTATAACATTTGGACATGTACAGTCGAAAGTACTGATTAATTTCGTTTTAATAACGCATTTTATTACATAATTTTTTTATTCTAACTTTATCACGATTACATTAATATTACAGAAATTAATTTCTTTCTGTTTTTCTGTTTCAGAAGTTTATTGCAATCGCGCGCGTAGCAATGCAGTAATCGAGTGTTTGTGTCGCTAAAATAAAAATATCGCGAAGTAGAAGCAGTGTTTGTTCGTACGCGTTCGCGATTTAAACAATAAATGTTCTTACATGGACTGCGTGCAATGCAGTCGTTAGAATCAGTGTTTGTAAGCGAAGTACTATGCTTTCTTAACAGTCGTATAGACTGTATTTATAAAAAAAAAGTAGCTTTTCGTGAAATAAATTCAGTGACCGTTCGTCAATAAATAACTACCGCGAATTAGAATCAGTGCATCACCGAAGAGGATTTCGACCACCGTCGATGTCGACCTATCTCATTTTCAAGCAACTACGAATCATCCACCCTCAATTTCGATCTAAATCGCGGACGAGTGTTTTGGAGCCACCGTAGAACTTCTTAATTAGTGAGTAAACAAATTTTAAGTCCCTCCAGTGCTCAATCATGCCGAGGACGAAAGGTCCGAATCGGCACGAGTTACTGGTTGTAATTTTTTAAATAATTTATTGACGAGCACGACCGTGAGTAATTCCTCTTTTGGATTTACTCGCGAGTGGTATATTTTTAATCGCCTATGTGTTTTCATTGTGTATATCTATTTTATTAGTTTAGGATAGGGTCTTCTTGTTTCATAGATTGAATTAATTAATAGTGCAATTAATAAGCACTGTTTTATTCGTGTTTGCTCGCGATATTAGTAATGAAATCGGATATTAATTTATCCGATTTCGTCAAAAAAAAGCATGTAATGTGATCTACGTTATATGCATTGCTTCGTATTTAGTCTATTTAATCGCGATTTATTTCGATATATCGATATAGATGTAGTAAAAAATGAACAAGAAGACAAGCGCGACGGATAGATTCTGGAAGACAAGTGATGGATCATGATTTTGTTCTTTAATTAGAATAGTCGCTTGTTAAAAGGAATCGTCCGAGGTATTTTGATTATTATTACATGAAAAATTAATGAAATATTCAATCTATTTTTTTCATAAAAGAAAAGTCTCAATAGAGTCATTGTTTTTGAAAGAAAAAAGTCGAGTAGAATCATTGCTAATAAAAAACAAAGAGACTTGTAGAGTCATAGTCCGTAGGCCCTAGAATAAGTTAATCATTTTTTAGATCAGGATTTTCAGCTTCTAACAAACTAATTCCCGTTTCTCCCCCCCATACTTTCTGCGTTCTCATCTATGCGTGTGCCCAGGTGTTACACGTATGGGTGAGAAACTGTTAGTATGGGTTTAGTTTTAAGTTTTCCCATATTGGCGACTGTCATAGCGTTAGTGATTGTGCACGATGTACCTTGCATCTGGTGTGTTCGTGCTAGGTGGTGCATTGTACATCGTTTCGCGATTATTTATAAATAAATACGAATAAAACAATTACACTAATAGATTATTATTTAAAATACTATACTAATATATTATTATTCATATCGTTTTGCATAGTAGAGTCAGCATATATTGTATGGAAATATTCGTATATTACTAGTATGCATATATATACTAGTATGTACTAGTATTTTTTGCTTTAGTCTTTTACGCAATAATCATTAGCCTTGACAGTCGATTACAGCAATTGGTACGTACTCCTAATATATTAGAAAAAATACGCGTTTGAGCTAGGGTGTCGGAGGTGTCCCGGGGCATACTCTCTAGTGTAGGCTTTTGCACCCTGGCGGTATGTGAGAGAATCGTGGAGTGTGTGTGTTGGAACGAATGTCTTGCTATTTTTTAAATATAGGTTATAGGCAGGCAGGTAGCATACCTTTTTCTGTGTGACTGTGTATTTAATTTTAAGTAGGTAGGACCGGATACAATGCGTTCTAATTTCCACTCAGGAGTGGAATCTTCCGTATCCGCATATTAGGCAAAGTTTCAGCAAATTTTACAATTATTACAGCATGTTTGTGTTTTTTTTTCCCTCATATTTTGCTGATGCTCTGTATTGCAAGATATATCTATCAGTATCCAACAGTTTAAAAGTCTTTGCATTTGTTTAAAAATTTCTTTCCTTCGAATTAGCAAAGATTTTTGAACGTGTTGGATACTTAGTATTAAGTATATTAACACTTTGCACTCTCTTTTGTGATTTGTTTTTTATAAAGTATATATCATTTTTTATACATGTAGATATAGTAAAGTAAAAATAGTAAAAATACAAAGTAAACATGATTCTTTGTTTCTTTGTCCTTTGAAGGATAAGACCATGAGATGTATCATAGATTTTGTAGTTTTTTTCGATACTTTTTAATTTTTTAAATGCGAAGTGTTAATAATAGGTTCATCGATTAGATTAGATATTTGCTTGGGCATTCGAGTAAATGTGTCTGTGTAAATGCGTACGATTGATGGATTCTTTTGATCCATTGATCGTCCACAGGCTAGGATAGTTCATAAAATGTATAATAAGCTTTCATTTTTAATTTTTTTTTTGCAGTTCTTGTTAGGGAATGCTCTATAGCAATTATTAAGGCACGAAGAAACGAAGAGGCTATATGCCGAAGAGGCCCCCATAAACTGTGGCTCAAGAGGGCAACTATCGACAACGAGTCATTTTTTCAGAGGATCATAATATATTCCTCTGATAATGGCTCGTGGTCTTATCATGTTTTTCTATTTTTTTACCACGTTGTCATTTTGCTCGTCAGTAATAATTGTTATAACTGAAGATATTCCATCTCTTTGGCGAAGTTCATGCCTGAATCGTTCAATAGATGCACAAATTTTTAGTTAGTTAGAGTCCAAAATATTTAGATTCGCGTATTATTAGATTTTGTAAATTGACTAACTATCGTTGACATTACAGTAATTATTCTTATACAATATTTCATTCTGATAGAATATTATTTCTAATTTTTGTATATAGAACGCGATAAAGAAGTAATTGATAATATAATTCACATACATTTTTTTAATTCTTAGTAATAATACTTGGTCTTTGTCAATTGTTTAATCATTGTTTGTAGTAAATTGTAATATAGAGTCACGCGTTTAGATTTTAACTTATTGCAACGTGATGTAGGGATTGATAAAAATAGATAGGGAATTAAATTGAAAAGTGCATCTACATATTGGCACGTCGAGTGGACGTGCTATATTTCATGTTTTTATGTATTAATTGTATGATTAATGTATTTTCTTTTTGTTACAGGTGATCATCGTTGGATTTGTTACCATCAGTCTTTTTCGATATTCGTATAATAGAACGCTTGAAATGGATGCTGTTTAAAATGTGTTTATGTATATATGCATTTCTGAAGGCAAACACAAAATATTAAATTTAATTATTTTCAAATTTTTTTTTTGTAAATATAATTTCAATATAGCAAATATAATTTCAAATATTTGGAAATGGACCAAAGATTTGAAAGATATTTATTAATAAAATGTTTAATTAATGAGAAAAGATGTGTTTCAGGTCTACAATCTCAATTGGATCATATGTCTGGTTTGTTTTTTATATTAATAATATCGATAAGTACACAGAATGAAATTGCATACTTTTGCAGTTTTATTATGAGAGTTTTTATGATTTGTTTTATACACACTATGTTTAATTTTTCAGGTAATGACGAAATTGATATTATACAAAGTAATATAGAATTAGAATAAAACTATATTAAAATTATACTAATAAGATTATATATAACTAATTTTGAATAATTTCATATTACGTTATCTTACAAATTGGTAAAGTATGTTAGTAAGTTTTTTAAAACTTCATAATTTTATTGCATGTTTATTCATAAGATGTAATTATGATGCGTGATGCATGTTGGGGTTCTAATGCTTCATTTTTTACGCTTTAGCACATTTATATTAAGAGTATTATTGAGGATTTAGTTCTAAGGTTAAATTATCTTTAAGGCTAATTTAAGATAATTAAGATACTTTAAAAGGTCTGGATATATATTGGGTTGATACATGAATGAGTGTCATTGATTGTAAAACGGCATTTATGTATGAACTAATTCTTTCTTAACTTTTAAATCTCCAATTTTAGATTTATTAATAATATAATATATTAATTATAAGTGTAATATAATAGTAATTATAAAATACATGTACTTTGTATATTTCTGGGATGTACAAATTGCATGTAATAATTACGTCAAGCAACGATATCTTTGTAGAACTTTATAGATATTTTTAAAATAATTAATAAAGCATCCAAGCTTTTTCCCACGGGTAGGTTAGAGCAAAATCGCGGTTGATGAACCCTCGATCGACTACGATCGGATCGATAGAAGATTTATTAAACGCGATTAATTAGAATGTTATTTTAGCCCGTGGATCTCCATATGCAACAACCTCCATGTGATGAGATCTGGATCGGTATTACTTGCAATCTATCCGATTATGAAAATATTATTATGAATTATCTAATTACTATTATTCTGATAGTACTACTTTTGATAATACTATCTAAGTAATACCGGGCGAATGACTTTTCGAATAGCAAGTAATGCATTTCCAAAATATTTTCTATCTAATTCTTATTAAAGTATATTATTATTAAAATATTTTAAATGGATATTAAAGTATCTTAAATTTTACATTGTTAATCTTATTTCCGTAAATAAATAAATAAGATATAGTAGAATTCTAAAATATTTTTTTAGAGAAACGCACTGATAAATCCTAATTTCTTCATTTAATTATCCTATACAGGTTAATCATTACTAAATTTTCTATGATTTTACTTACTTTCGCCAATATATTCACATGGTTCTTATTTATTCTCATTTATTCTTATTTATTCTTATTTATCGAAGCACGTAACAATATCATAATTGATTCTTATATAATGTTTAACTAATAAATGTGTAGGAGGTAAAATCAAAACGCTTTATTTATACTTATTAATTTTTATTTATTCTTATTTATATATATATTCATTCTTATTAATAAGTATTTATTCTTATTTATTGATATTTATTATGTTCTGTTCTCGGATGGGACTCTTGGGTATAGCCCTCAACTAGATTTCTTTCTTTTAATAAAGAAAATTGAGCTTATGACATTGATTTATGTATTTTGATTTTTGTTAAATAGTACGATCATCAAAGTACCTATTCCTCCTCGTTATCAGTTTCTTCGTTTTTTTCATTTCGTTTTTCTTCTTCTTCTCTAGATTCTTGATATAGATTTTTATACGAGAGTTTGTGGAATCTTTCTGCATTAAAAGAAATAAGAAAATGTCCTTTTCTCTCGTATCGGTAAAATATGTAAAACACGAATTACGAAAGTACAACTTTGTCGATATCTGTTACTGAAGTCGCATAGTGAAGAATGAATGAACAGACTTAAATATAGTTTATATAGATATTTTAGATGACTTGTATCTTCCTAATTAGATATTTTTTGGTTACATTGTTATACTATAAAAATTAGCAAACTGATATCGATCAAAGATGGACTATCACAGTTAGCATTTAAAATTAATTTATTAGACGTTGTCCGTATCTTTGAGTTCCTCTTTTAGTGTAACATTAATGAGACCTTGATATTTTACAGGATAAGCTAATAAATTTCCTTTGTTCCATGTATATAATTCCTGTAAACAATTTTGTTATCTTCCTAGACATACAGTTATAACACCAAAATAGAAACTATATCGCATCGTTCGTCTATTGAAGCATTACAAACCTTCGTTTTGTGATTATAGCTGACAGCTGTAGTTTTATGATATGGATTGGAGAAGGATAAATGTACATCCACTGTTGAATTTTTGTATAAATCTAAAGCTAATCTGAAAAAAAAACTGTTTATTCAGTAGACCGTCAAAATATCTGTATTATTTTTCTGTGAATACACACACACACACAGAAATGTATCTTTTTTTATGCCTACCGAATTTTCATGGTTTCATCCGTTACGCTGTGAACAGCATATAAAACTCCTCCAGCAATAAACATTTCTCCAAATTTATGGTGATCGATACTGATGTTCCATGCATATTGAAGACTGAGATCAGTAGCACCCACTTTCATCACGACCGTATTATTGGATGGTAATCCATAAATTACCCATAAACCTATAAAATTATCTATATGTATTTTCCATAATATAAATACTACATATTAATTACTAGTATATTATATTAAAATAGTATAGTTTATTATAATATTAAAATACTATAGTTTAATCATTATAGTGATATTATATTTTAACTTTCTATTCATCTAAGTTAAAAATTGTATAAGATATTTGAAACATTGTAATCGTATATCGCATGTAAAGTGAAGGATGAATGAATTTTTAAAAATGTGCATGGTACATTATTAAATGCCGGTAGACATGGGTAGAACGTATAATGGAAGACTCGTAGATATTTATGACGCACGCATATTACTGCTTTCATACACGTGTTTCATAACACGTTATTAGCTGATCTCTATCGGCTTTAGAGTATGTACCATCGACCACAGTCCCGTCCTTTATGTACGCGTGGACCGCAAGCGCATGCAATGCATACTACCTTCGAGCCAAAGCGGCCCGCGGGCTACCAGACAGACATACAGCTTTTATCAAGTACACATGTTCATCTTTGAAAAGCCATAAGAATCCTTAAGAAAACCCACAGACACACATTTAACGACTTCCCAACCATTTAAATCGTCATACCATTTTCGTCAACGTTGAAGTCCACGTAATTAAAATTATGATTAGGAGTGTAAAGATAGTTGTTAGTGTTAACGTATAAACCAGGTAGTTGCAATTCGCACGCCGAAAAAAATATATCACATCCTTGACCATGGTAAAGATCGAATCGAAATATTGACGATCGATTTTTAGGATTGTAGAAAAATGATCCATTGTATATTATATGTCCGTTTCCCTATAACACGCGTATGTACGCTATCACAAATTTATATCAAAACGATTTATTATATCGATTACCAACCTGAAATGGATATGGTAATTCAATTTTTTGTGGTGTCTTATTTTTAAAATGTTCTTTGGATTTATATTCCAATATATAAGATGTTTCGTTCTTTCGTGTAATCCAATGCTTATCCGAAATTCCATCGAACCTTGGAGACGGATCGTGCATCCAACTGCCATAATGATCGTCCATAGTTCCCTTCAACACTGGCTTGCCCACTGCTTCTATTACACCATCTATTTGCATACGATTTATAAGTGATATATTGGATTAGATATTCGCACAACGAAAAATACTTACCTACTAATCTTGACGGCAATCCGGTGAAATTAACGTTCCGTAAAGGCTGAACATTTACGTAGCCGTCTATGTCGGTATATAGACATTTCATGGTAGGACATGTAGGGCAAGTTTCTTGGGGTGGACATAGTTCTTCTAAATCGATATTCTGTGGCATGGGTTCTCCATAAACCACATGTTGTTGCTTATTAGATTTATATCTATCCATGTTTTTGATATCGTCTAACGATGAAGAATAAAAACGTACATTTCTTTATAAATAATTAAATAAGTAAATAAATAAATACTGATATATTGAACCGACCATCGATTATGAGAGAACCTTTCGTAACATCGATATCATTTTTCACAACGCAATGATAGGTACCGTGATCGTTCGATAAAACTCGAAGGATCTTCAAACGCATTTTAAACTGAAATAAAAATCCATCCCTTTTAGATTCACGTTTATAAATGATGATCATCTTTATCAGGACTACCTTGTAATCTCTTCTCTCATAAATTTCCATACGATATTTGTCGGACATTTTCAAACGTCGACCATCGACACGTTCCCAATGAACTGTTGGCTCCGGAAATGCCTCGACTTCACATTCTAAGATAGCTGTACTCTGACTTCGCACGAGGACCAATTGATTACGTATGCGGATAAAGGGTGGAACTATAAATAAAGTGAATTTTTTACGAAATGGAATAAAAAATAATTAATCAATAATTTTCTAAAGATTTCAATTTTTAAATTTCTATATATCTATCTCTTGTTGACTTTAGTTCCCCGTCAGACGCTATAAAGTTTTTGCTACTTCAGAATATTGACTGTAGCTTCTTAATAATCCATTTTATCGATATTAATTGATAAAAAAGGATTATTGTGTGACAAATCAGTTGGTCAATCTTATTACATATTCTGAGATGACACTAAAGACAAATTGAATCGATAGGGTGTTGTATACAGATTACTATTACATATTTGTATTCAGAACACGTGCACGTTTATAGGAAGTGTGTTCACTATGCAGGATATATAAGCAGGTGTATACATATGCATGAAATCGATAATATATATATATATATATATATATATATATATATATATATATATATAATTTAGCTCCGAAGAGAATAATCATTTGTATATATACTGTTTTACATGAATGTTGCAAATGTCAGTAATTCAATTAATAATATCGCAACTTTTTATCTAATTTAATGGTTTAAAATTCAAACAAAACTTTATGAGATTTTAGCAAATAAATTATTTGGTTTATTAATATATGATTGTTAAAACTTTATGAATATACTTACATCTAACTTGAAGTTTAAACTTTTTAGATGCTCGAGGCGGTATTCCATTGTCTGCAACGCATGTATATTCACCCATGTGTTCCCTATTCACTACGCTTATATTAAACGTGTTGCCTATTACGGAAGTCACTGTGTAAAGTAAGATATGCTATTATTTCATTACTACAAATAACTTATTTTATTTATATTAAGAAATATATATATTATTACTCGATGCTCTTACCATGCCAAGATCCTAAAGGTATAACAGTACCATCTGTCTTAGACCATTGAACAACAGGTGGTGGTCTTCCACTCGTTGCACATCTCAATCTTACATTACTACCTTCTCTTAAGGTAATCAATTCAGTTCCATTCCGTGATACGATATTATCTTCTTATAAAGTTATACGTACATATGAAAGAGAGAGAAAGAAAGAGATAAAATTTATAATTCGAAATCTCTTCATTAGAAATGAAGACGAAGAAGCTACCTAAAATAGACGGTGGTATTAACAAATCATTAACATTGTAATCATTCATATGAACTTTCCAAGCAGATATTCCAGGTTTTCCATCTTGTCCAGACATTCCTGGTCGTCCTGGTGGACCAATATCTCCTAAAACGTGTTAAAGACACGTCACTTTTTTTTTCAATTTAGTACACGTTTAACTAAATCTTTTCAAATTATTTGAGTATCCTTCAACAGAATAGAAGACTAACGAGATTAAATAAGCTCTTTTTTACACACATTCATCAAGAGTAGATACTTCAAAGAATTAATAGTAATATTAAAGAGACGATAACTGTGCTTCTCTTAAACGAATTTTTAAGATACTCTCGTAAGTACAAAGACCTATTCAACGCGTAACTTACCGCGCGGTCCCGGTGGCCCTTGAGGACCTGGTTGACCTGGTCTTCCTAAAAAGGTTCAGAAAATTAAACGAAATGGTAGTAATAATAGGGAAGAATATTTTTCAAGTAGAGAGATCTTCGAATCTAAGAATAAAAAAAAACCAAAAAGGTCGTACCATCCGTTCCATTTCTACCAGGAAATCCTGGTATACCATCTTCTCCTGATTTACCATTTAATCCGGGAAGTCCATCGAGACCACTACGTCCAGGTATACCATCCAGGCCTGGTTCACCTGGAATACCATCTCTTCCATCTATACCAGGTGGTCCTATTTCACCTTTTGGCCCTCTGATTCCAGGAAGTCCTGCTAATCCTGGAGGTCCTTCTGGTCCAGGTGTACCTGGTACACCAGGCAGACCAGGCAAACCAGGTGGGCCAGGATTTCCAGGTGAGCCAGGAAGACCAGGTGGACAATACTTTGTCGAGGAACGACAAAAGTTTTCTATCGCATCGAACTGAAACATATTTTACAAAAGATCTTTTATACGATCCGATCAATTTCAAAAGAGAAAGAAGAGAATGGAAGATACGAATGATTTAGGTAATACGTTGAAAACAAAGCATTTTGTTTGCCGATACATGCCGCTGTTGCAAGCTAACTGACCTGTATCCGAGTATCGGCATTTAACCAAACCCAATCTTGGCCGCCAGGAGCAGTCGGGGAAGATGAAGAGCCTGATAATGCAATCGGTGGCGCGGTTACCTTTTTCGATTCCTTCGCGAGCTCTTTATCCTCTCGAATCTGATACAAGGAGCAGAATTGCGATTACACCGATAGTTTTAATCAGATTAAATCCTTCGTCGAACGAGCCGTCACGGACGAAAGTTGCTTCTTGAACAACGGCTAAAATAATGTATGTATGTATATATATGTGCATATATATATATATATATATATATATATATATAACATAAAAAGGACGTGTATATGTGTCTATGTATATATGTAGCTTGGCTTCGATAGAAAATCTTTAAATGAATGTCACTGTATTGGAAAACCTAGTTTGCAGTAAATAAGCATTCGTCTTTTGTGATACGAAAAAAAGGAGAGAACAAAAACAGAATTTTTCCAAAAGAATACGAAAATACAGCTTTTAACACTTGCTCGACAATAGTCGTTATATTTCCATTTGAGTTAACAATACAAATGAACAGTTGATATGTACGCTTATATTCGGTACGTAAGCCGTCGATTTAAATGAAATTTTGAAATCATATTACGGCAAGTAAATATTAATTTGCTGTTACTAAATTCTCCAATAGAGTTTTGTATGTATAGAAATAATGAATGCCGAATGTGTCGGTGACAGCTTGCCTCGAATCGAAGCTCGAACGTCTACATGATTTCAATTCGTGCCTCGTGCAAAAGCAAAGCCTTTTATGATATTTTCTAAAACTTTCAATATCGTTCGGGCATGAAGAGAAGCGATGCTTTTATTCGTTCGTATGTTTTAATTATTTATCGCAAAGCTGCTGAGAAAGATTCATTTCGATATTCCAATCTTTTTCCTATATAATTTATTTTTTATTTCTTTTCTTTTCTTTTCTTTTCTTTTCTTTTTGCAGACAACCGGAATCAGATTTATTTCACGAGCATAACGATTGAACGTTTTCAACGTAGTACTCGAGAGAATGTTCAATTCCATCCAAAATCACGTTCTGAGAATTCCATTAATTCGCTACTTTGCGATGGCTAGTTTAATTAGGATTATCGACGTTCTGTTTGTACATTATCAGACGGAGACTCACGTACCCTGGATATGTCAGAAACCGCATTGTCTCCCGTTGTTGGTAATGCGCTGCTTCGCCTTCGTCGAATAAACTTTTCATTTTCCTGAGATCTCTCACACTCTCCACTTCTGATTATTCGAAGCTCACTTTCTACACTTACTACGTACGTATAGAGGTATACCGAGGTAAAGAATTGCAAGAAAAATTGTGCGAGAATGAGATAAAGTAAAATACGAGGCTGTAACATCCCGTTATCTAACTTTACCGTATTTTTCCCATTCATGATTAATTTTACTTCTTTTATACCTACGAAAAATGGCATCATTGTTTTTAGATTAATGTATTGTCTAGTTTTATTTTATTAGAAGGTGAAAAACGGAAACGTTAAATGAATCTTACTTCCTAATAGTGATCTTTCTTACTTCTTATTTTTTTTTCTTTCTTTCTTCCTTTCTCTTATATTTTTCCGTCAGTTCTTCTTTTTTTCTTTTTTTTTTTTCTTTCTAATTCTTTTTTGAATTCTTCTGATCGCGTAAAAACGTATTTAAGTAAAATGGAATTTCGCTTATCCATGATTCAATTAACTACTTTCTTTTTTATTTTTCTCTTTCTCTCTTCCTCTCCCTACCTCCCCCACCCTCTCTATCCCTCTCTCTTTCTCTCGTATAGTAAGCTTCCATTATCTAAACTTTCCCGACTGTTACTAGGCTTCGTTATGAAAATATTAAGTTCTTCCAAGAGGTTCTTTCGCTATAACGCAAGATCGATAAGTCACGGACAAGTTTCGATATCTCCATCCTACACCCTCCCTCCCGACTTCACTCAATATTTATTTTTAATGAGCTACCGTTGCCACCGCCGTTGCCGATGTCGCTCGTGAAACAAAAAATTTCGCAGGAGTTTATCTTTCGTTCGGTAAGTGAAAACTTTCTCGACCCACGCCAGAGAAGTTTCGATCTAAACGCAAGTGTTATAAGAGAAAGACCGAGAGATAGAAAAAGACGGAGTACTCTCAACTTATATCATCTCACTAGATCATTATCGTCCTTTTTACTACTTCATCTTACAATTTTTAACTTTTATTACTTATATATATATATATATGCATGCATATATGTATATCGTTAATAAAATGAAATAACGAATATTTCTTTATATAATTCTACTCTTTCAATTAATTTTATAAATTCATTATTAATAAAATGATATTATAAAAGTGCAACTAATCAAATATTCTTTTTTATTTTTAAATTTTATTTTCTTTTAATCTCAAATTACCATAGATAAAATTACAAATTTAAACGTATTATTAATATATACATATAAAGACAAAAGAATTTATCAGAATAAAGTAATATCAGTCGACGTTACCCGTATAGTTTTTTGGTTGGACGAATTCGAATTAATTCCGGCTGGCCGATTTCCAACAATAAAGCAAATCCGAGTGCAAAGGGTCAGAAAAAGGAGGGACACGTTTAACGCGTGGATAATCCTATGAATATTTCCCGCGGTTGATTTTTCACCGTGCCAAGGATCAAAGGCTTAACGAGTCCCATTCTCCGGAATCTATTCTCTACGAAAGAAGAGAGAGAGGGAAAGAGAGAAAGAACATAGATGAAAGAGACAAAAAAAAATAAAGAAATATTTCTTCGATCTAAAAGTTTAGGTGTTTTTCTTCGAATTTTCTAAAATAAATACGCAAAGTATTTCTAAAGATTTATGAGGAAAAGAGAGACATCTCTTCCATTAAAAAATCTAGATGTTCTTCTTCTTCGAATTTCCTAAAAAAACACTTGAAATACTTCTAATGATTTATGAAAAAGAGAGATATAGATAAATAGATGAGATAAATAAATAAAGAGACATTCCTACGATCTAAAAGTCTAAATGTTCTCTATTAAATTCACAAAAAAAAAAGAAAGAAAAACACGAAGTGCTAATGATTTATTGAGAAAGAAAGAAGGATTTCTTGGATCTAAAAATCTAGATATTCCTCTTTGAATCTTCGAAGAATATTTCTCGCGAAATATTTTTAATAATTTATGAGAAATAGATAGACAGATAGATAAATAACGGAAAGAGAGAAAAAAGAGAAAAAAAAATAAAGAAACATTTCTTAATCATCTAAAAATGTTGATATTTTTCGAATTTTCAAAAAGTATCACGCAAACTTTTCTAATGATTTACGTTTTTAATTCACACAATGATTTCATCTTTCTCTTTCTTTCTCTCTCTCCCTCCCTCTCTTCTTTCAGAAGGATTACTAGGAACCCCTTGGTATGATTTTTATAACGCGATAAATCTCATGGTATAATCGCGAATATGTAAATTAGCAGTGGCTACGAATTTGCATAGGGATCTTGGTGCTTATACTTGACTCTCTATTTCTCTCTCTCTCTCTCTCTCTCTTTCTCTCTCTCTCTCTCTCTCACTCTCTTTCGACGCGATCGCGTTAAAGATATTCGTACGATTCGATCGAAGTCGGTAGTTTATTGCAGCTTAGAAGACTCGCGGTTCTCCGCGACTTATATATATGTGTGTGTATGTATATGTATGTATACACACACATATACACACACGCACACGCACAATAGGGGGAGTAAACTTCGTAGATCTGGGTCGATTGATTGATCGTCACGACGACGGAATTGAATTCTCGACTGTCGTTTATACTCTTCCGTCGACTCTCGTCGTTACTTCTCGTCAACATGAATGACAAAAAAGAAGAACTTGAACGGAGAAATTAGAAAAACAAAGAACCTATCTAAGGAATCGTTTATCGCGTTTAATCGTTTCCGTTTCTTCGCCATAACTTCGTATTTAAACGTTACCTTCGCGTAAAGCTCGCGCGGGAAAAAAGAAAAATTCAAAAGATTCCTCGAAAACCAACTTTCATTCAAGATTTTTGTCGATCGTCGATCGTTTCGTTTCGTTTCATATAAATAAATGATCTATTATGCTCGATCACTATGATTTACTTAATCGTTTCACTTCACTATCTTTTTACACATACACACACACATACACAGAGACACAGGCACGCGTACACATGTAAAAAGTAATGTAAAAATACAAAATTTATGAGTTTGTGAATGAACCAAAAACGAAATGAAAGTAATCGTTCTTTTATTTTCTCTCTTTTCTTATACGACGATAGAAAAATACTGAGAGAAAAATAGAGAAAGAGAGAAAGAGAAAGAGATCAAGATTTATCCGTAACGGAGCACGCACGAGCAACGCGACTGTCCAAGATAATCGTTCTAACGTAAACTGACGTCCAGCGGTGGCTTCATTGACGACGGCGCAGGCGCGTCGCTATTCTTGCATTGTATACATCCGTTTACACGGACGTGCATGCACGGGTTTGGAATATACGAGAGAGTGGGTAACTTTCTTTAGTCGTGTGTGGGTGCTTGCAAGCCTTGTTCCGTAGGAGCTTTAAAGTGCACTTCGAGGGGAGGGTTTTATGACAGTGGCGGGAGTACAGCGCGCGTTAAGTGCGTATTTCTATCGTGAAGATAAACCATTCCTTTAAATCGCTTCTATGTACTTCGAGGATACAACCATTTCCTATATAGTTAGATGTACAACCCTGTTATTCATCTTTTTTCTCTTTATGCCTCTCCCTCTTTTTGTTATCTTTACATCTTGTACTTTTTTTATGTAACAAATCAGATTGGATCCTTCGACCGGTCGTCTCGTTGTTTTCCTATACCATACAGAAGTTTGTCATAAAACTCTGTGACATACTTCTCAGACTTGTGTGTGTGTGTGTGTGTGTGTTTGTTGTACATAAAGTACAGCATGTAATAATTCTTTCACGTTCCGTATACGATCTAACCAAGATTGTAAACTCCTTTTTCCTTTTTTTTTTTTCCCTTAGGTTCGTCTTTACGATACCCGTGAAGTTGTTAGAAAAATTTGATAGGTCTGATTCGTTATTTTTTCCGTAAAGAAAAAGAAACAGAAAAAAAGAACATCAAAAATGTAGATTAAAAAAGACGATTAATCGTATTCCTTTGCTTCGTGATTGGAACGAGAACGATTTTAATATCGCAAATGTCGAAAGCAAATTCCAAGCTGTGGAAGAGGTACGTTTTCGTCACGGATGGTAATCCTTTTAAAGGATCCTTTGAGCCTTATCGAATATTTCTCTAAACTTTTTTTGCAAAAGACGTGGCGATAAAGTTACCATGTCGATATCCATCGGTTTTCTATAGTTTCACATTCCTTTTCTTCTTTTCTTCTTTTTATTCTCATTCCTCTTCTCACTTCTTAGAAGAAACAATCGCTCGAAAAGGAATTCTTCGCAGGGTCGAGGTAAGTTTGAGATGAATGGGATCTCGATGGAAGGTCGTTAATTTTCGATGAATAAATCCGTTCTATAAGGATGAGTCTTTGAAAGACGCGCAAGCAACTTCTTGGATCGAGGAAGTTTAGAAGGAAGGAAGGAAGGAGAATTTATATTTTACCTTTGAAAAATCTGAAAGAAAAAGTTTATTTGTATCAACGGCGATCTTTAAAGATAAAAGATAAATCACAACGAATGTAATCTATCTTTCTTTCCTTCTTTCTTTCTTTCTTTCTTTCTTTCTTTCTTTCTTTCTTTTCTTATTTTATCTCTTTCCTTTTCTTCCTTATTCTAAGCTTCGTTCGATGAATGGACGTACCAAGAGTATTGTCATCGAGAAACTGCGAACAGTAGAAACGGAGATGAGAATTCAGGCCGTTTGCGGTCTACTAAAGGTTTACAGAAAGCGCTTAGAGACATTAGTGAGATGTATTATACATTATATACGTAGGTATATCTTTACCTATCTGTATTGTACACATATTCAGTTATATATATATACATATATATATACACATATATATATATGAATATGTATATGTCAAAGGCCTTGCAAGCTAGCTTTCCTATCTTTCTTCTTTCACTCTGCTACCTTTTTATACATCTATCTGCATATATGTAAGTATATATTAACGTCGATCCATTTTGTTTCTTTTAAACCAGACGCAACTCTACAGAACTGATCTTTTTTTTCTCAGTTCGACCTAAGCGTCTTGCTTTAATAAAAATTCCAAGGTAAATGGCAGGTAGATCGATAAAACGTCCACCATTCAGCATTTCGCATAGAAGACATTTTTACGTCGGACTATCTTCGTTAACTACATCGTACGGCTATTTCAACCACTATTCTCTCTCTCTCTCTCTTTCTCTTTATCTTACTCTCTTACAATTCATAGTTTCCAAAAAAGAAAAAAAAAGCAAAACGAAAGTAACGTTCCGTTCATTCGGTATAAATCGGTAACATTAATGCGTTTGGTTTGTTGCTCTCTGAGCTGTGGTCGAGATAACACGAGCAAACTCGTTTCTACAATGTTAACTCTGCATAGTCCTATCCCAAACCGGACGAATCTGCTTGCTTCTACGTAACAACGCGTTTTAATCAGGATAGTGTGTTTTCCCTAAATTAACCTTAATATGGCGTTTTAATGACATTCCCATTTTGGCGTTGGACGATACTCGTGAGCTGGTATCTCGTTTTAAATGATATGATTAAATGTCTCTGATTCTATTGATTTTATAAGCAAATATTTCAAATAAAAGTTCGAATAAAAATTGTGAAGGGGAAATGTAATATTTATTTAAACTATTTCATATGAATAGCTTTGTTGTTAAAATATGGAAAATCGATATTTTAAATCTAACTAAAATTGTAAAGAATATTAATACAAATTCCACGAGTACCTTTTCAATAATCATCAATATTTCCTCGAATTATGACGATAATTAAAAAATAAAAATATCGAATTCGAATTGAAAAGGAAAGATCCGAAAGGAATAAATAAATAAATAAATATATTATTAATGAATTAATTAATGAAAAAGAAGATAAAACGGGTCAACGAATATTCAACGGATACACGTACGCGTTTCATTTAACACGATATATTCAACGTGATGATGAATTATCCTTTATGAATCTATTTTCACGACACAATCGACGCATAGTTTCTGCGATAAACGATATCGAAGTTCGTTATACGCGTTTACCTGAATTGAAAAGGTTGCGATCATTATATTGAAAAATGCAACATCATTAGAGAAGATATTGTTTGTTCAAAAATGATAAAAATATTATACATCTATTTAAGGAAGATTATATCTTCGTATTTTTTATGTTGATTCAATTAATAATAAGAAATGATTAGTATCAAAAATAAAAGAAAAAAGGATATATAAGTATACAACTCGAGTGTATATACAGGATAGGTCAAATGTTCCCAGTTTTGTATTACTTAGAATTTAAAAAAAGGATTAGTTTAAAAAGTCTCGAAAAAAAGCTAATTGACTTGTAAAATTACTTAGGAACTTTTGTTCTACCTTGTATAAGTTGAAAACCTATGGAGGAAGGAATGCCGCATTTGAGTTATATTATACAAAAAAGCTGCAGTGATAGAAGACGTGGTGGGGAATCCAGATGGTCCATAAGAGAGAGAAGCGCAGGCGGCTGGAGTTCATTTTTCTGTCAGACGTCAGAATAAAAATAGATATCTCGTAATTTTTATTTTTTCGTAATTTTCATGTAATTAACGGGATTATGGAATAAGGAAAGGAAAGAGAGAAGAGATAAAAAAGCTATTTCGTTAACTATATCGTAGAAATTAACTTCTTAATTATTCACATCAAATCTTAACAACGAATAAATTCATAAAATGTTCTCCAAATTGGAAAAATGGAATAACTTTAAAATCGAAACATTTTATATCGACGATCGGACATCAAAATATCATGCGTCAATCATAGATAAAAATCGAAATATCGAATATTATCGTTCATTTTTCGAAACATAAATTCAATAATTAATTTGCAATGAGTTTAAATCGTCAACATCCAATGAATCACGTTTTAGGATTCGTACTTATCGTATTCGATCTTTCTTCAAGAACTTTGATCTATGTGAACGAATTATTAAAGTATTGTATTATAAATTTTAAGTTTAAAGAAGAAGTAGGATGATAACGTGAAAGTATCGAGGAAATATCACTTTCGTAAAAAGTTTCGGTAGATAGTGTAATCCGAGAAGCGATCTAAAATAATCGATAGTGCGATAAAAAGGTAGGGCTCAAATTTTTATCGAGATAAAGAAAGAGTAAGCGAGAAGGAGAGAGAGAGAGAGAGAGAGAGAGAGAGAGAGAGAGAGAGAGATTGAGAGGAACATCTTTTAATGGTAAAATAAATAGATCCTCTTACATGGTATCGACAACAATAACAAGAGCTAAATTACGAAGAGATGGAAGAAGATATCGAGAAAGCAAAATTGATGAAAGTTCGTGCATATAGACGAATATGAAGAGCATAAGAGTGATAGAGAGAGAGAGAGAATAGCAAGAATGTATAACACACATAGCATCATCCATAAAACTACGGAACGCGGACGCTTTGAGTCCAGCGGCCCTTCATGAATCGTGCTCGAGGTGACAGAGCCCTTCCCGTTGTCAAACCCGCATGGGACGAGATGAGGATTATGCTCGCACTCGACTCAGGGTGTACACGATTACCTTTGAGTGCCTGCACCGTAGTTTCGTCGCATGGCAACGCGTATTCGACCGCGGTTAAGACCTAGATTTTAACACGCAGTCGTTGTAATCCAAAATTACACGCTTACTTCGGTAAACTTTGCGCCCTCCGTTTTACACTCATTAGTCTTAGATATGGCTTTCATTAAAGATATATATATATACTGTCGATCCAATTTATTTATTTTTTTTTTTTTTTTCAATGATTGACTCTCTCTCTCTCTCTCTCTCTCTCTCTCTCTCTCTCTCTCTCTCTCTCTCTCTCTCTCTCTCTCTCTCTCTCTCTCTCTCTCTGATGTAGTTTTCTTTTTTCTTTCTGCAAAATCAAATTCTTCAAATTTGTTAATACTCATATTGATAATATTTACTCGCACGTCGTCGTATTAAATTTTAACTTGTAAATCTGTCAAAATTCGAAGATTATTTTAGAATAAGAAAAGACAAGTATCTGAGAAAACTTATTGCAAAGACGCATCATACGAAAAGTTGCGATTAAATGTAAAATGCATATTTCACATTCGCATATAGTAACTAAAATGAAAACGCGGTAGTCATTAAATGTAGCAGTCGCAGTCTAGTTATTAATATGAAGACAATGGGAAAAGACGATAAATGAAAAGCCGTGTAAGAGCTTTCCTAAGCTGTTTCAGCGTTCATTGTCAATCTCGTATCTCGACGTTAAGCAGTTCCTTTATGGGAGCGTGTATATACGTATATCTCTTTACAAAAGCTCGCGGAGTTATGCTCTCATGAAAAGATTCTTTTGCGGTAATTAATAAGTTTCTATGGCAAGAGTGATTTTCTTTTTCAACTGAGCTATAGAATTTTGCTTTAGAAATTTACTTGGAAGTTTACCAATTCGCTGAATGACGAAGCGTTCGTTTTATGGTTTCAACCAGAACGAGAACTCTGGCAGTGACATATTCGTTATTAATTTCGTCATTTCTCTTTTGGAAAAGTATTCTCTTCATCTCCCACAGGGCATTGTCTATTTCGATCGATTTAAACGTAAAGAACATATCGTTGGTTACGTTAGCGACAAAAAGTGATTTATTTTTTGACGATGAAACTATATTGGATTTTTTATTCGATAGGATATGACGGTTATCCGGATATTCCATCAACTTGTTACATCTTGCTTCGGTCAGTCCGATTTGATGAATGCGAAAAATCAACATTTGATATATGTATGTATATTTGAACGATGCTGTTACAAATATTAAATTCGATATCGACTTTTCGTATTTTATGAACGTAGCAAGCCATGAAATACTATTTCTCATGGATTTATTAACATATAACCTCTTGTAAATAGACAAACATTATCAAGTTACACGTTTTATACAAGCAATATAAACTAACATGAGTTCGTCAGAGGTTTAAGATAGCCACAGTTCCTAGTTAATTATGATAACGGAGCAGGTACGATGCCGTCCCTTGTTCGTCAAGTCTCATGTCAGATCTGATCCAAACAGCGTCCGAGGAAGCCGTTTTATTAGAACGTGGCTATAAATTATCGAAAAAGATCGGCGAAGGTTCTTACGCTAAGGTCATATTAAAAATCGTATCCGCAAGTTGTTGTTGTCGTTATCGTTTTTTAAAGGGAGAAAAGCAAAATCATCAGAAATCCTTTCTTTTACGAATGAATGAAAAAAACGTTAACGAGGGATCAACAATAATATAAAATTATATTTAGATATAATTAAAAAAAAGTAAAAATAAAAAAAAATAAAATAAAGGTTGGATACAGGTTTGTTTTTCTCACGAGAGAGAGAACACCGTGTAATCTTGATGTAAATTAACTTTGCAATGAAAAAGGTTCATCGAACACAATTGTCGATTTTTCACCGTGAAAATCGATGAAGTTGGTTCGCTGCATATGACGTCGAGGAACAATCACGCGAACGCGATGATTAAACGTTTCGGTAAACGAATTTATTGCGATCGTATGATGGAATAGAGTTTATTTTGAGAAAAACATGAAAGCTCGTTTGTCGCAACGCGAGTGAACTTTTAAATTTATTCTGGTTACTCGTTATTTTCTCTTTTTTCTCTTTTCTTTTTAATGGGCTAGAATTTCTTTTTATTTTATTTTATTTTATTTTGTTTCGTTTTACTCTTGTTACGTAAATAAAAAACGAACAATTTATCATATATTTGACGTTCTTCACAAATCTTATTTAGGTTTACCAAGCTGAATACAAATCGCAGTATCGTACGATAAAGGATTGCACGTTGGCCTGCAAGATCATAGACACAGCAAAAGCACCAAAGGATTTTGTTCGTAAATTTTTACCACGAGAGCTTGACATTTTAGTTAAACTCAACCATCCACACGTGGTACACATACACAGCATCTTTCAAAGACGTATGAAATATTTCATATTCATGCGTTACGCCGAGAACGGTGACCTTCTCGACTTTATCCTGAAGAACGGAGCAGTGTCAGAGAACCAAGCTCGCATATGGTTTCGACAACTGGCTCTTGGTACACATACATCACCGTACATACACACATAGAGATGAACGCATACAGATAGTATCCTACAACTTTTTAATCTAGCGATAGCCTACAAATTCTCCGAGAATTCTCTTTGAAATCACTCTTGATCCTTTAAAAAGATTATATCCGTCTGTAAATATAAAAAAAAGATAGGAATTTTCAAAGAAGAATTTTTGAACAAATAAAAACTATAGATAAACGTTTATAATCAATATCCACTGAGAGTACCAAACAGAACGCGCAAATAACGACGTACTCGACAATTCAATTATTGAGAAACACTAACGAGCGATTACGTCCTGTTCTATATAATTTTTATCAATCGATATTCTCTCTCTCTCTCTCTCTCTCTCTCTCTCTCTCTCTCTCTCTCTCTCTCTCTCTCCCTCCCTCCCTCTCTCTCTATCCATCTATCTATCTATCTATCTCTTTTTTGCCCTTCAGAAATCCTTCATATAAAGCTAAACGATGTATCTATCGTACATGTATCTAAACGTTGAAATAATATTCGTGAACTCCATTTCATTGTTCTCTTTTTTCTAGGTATTCAATATCTTCATGAAATGGAAATTGCACATCGTGATTTAAAATGTGAAAATATTCTTCTAACAATGAATTACAATGTAAAGCTAGCCGATTTTGGATTCTCACGATACATGATTGACAATCGTGGTAAACGTGTACTCAGTGACACATATTGTGGTTCCTTGTCGTATGCTGCACCAGAAGTTCTACGTGGTGCTCCTTATAATCCAAAATATTCTGACATTTGGTCACTCGGTGTGATTCTCTATATCATTTTAAACAAGGCCATGCCTTTCGACGAGACCAATATAAAGATACTCTATGAACAACAGTTATCACGTAAATGGAAATTTCGACGAAAAATCGACGAAACCATCAGCGATAATGCAAAGAAAACTGTAGCGAATCTTTTGGAACCGGATGTAAAAAAACGATGGCAAATTGATCAAATATTATATGGCGAGTGGATAGCAATGGATCCAAGATTATTGGTTCTGACACCGATTGAGCAAAGTGCTCTCAATCATGCGATCGAGGAACGTAAGAAGAACGAAGAGAAATTTTTGAAAAAGGTGAATTCTAGTGAACAAAAGATTTTTTGTATGAAATTCATATTTCTTTATCATTTAGAAATCCTCAAAGATCGAAAAGAAAAGCGAGAAACCACAAAGCGTCAGCGACACTGTCGGAACAGTCACTATTTTGAAGGATGCTACAAAGGTATCAATGTCATTGTCGAGAATGGCACAAAGTACGTTTCATAAATATCAGAATTTTTCTCATTTCCTTTCTAGGCTACACCATCCATTATTTTACCTATCGGTTTGCCTAAACAACTTGAAATATAATCAAATATTGTGGTATATACGTTGGAACATGGTTTTTGATTACATAATATATATCCCCGTACTTCCGCATTTTCTACTTTTGTAACACAATGCATTTAAATACAAATAATACGATTTAATTGCAATATCCACGATTTACGGTATAACACAGTTAAAGTATCCGCTTACTCGGAGTAAACTGCCGGAACAACAGAAAACTAAGTATGCAATTAAATTAGAAATACGATATCGGGGAAACGTGTATTACGTATCCAATGTGGAATTGTTTTGAACAATGAGTTTCTAATAATGGGAAAACGATTAAAATTAACGTGCAAATGCTTCATTGTAAATTTTGACTTCCTTTCGAGATTGAAACGATCGATTCGTTACTTCATTCGTTAAGATTTATTCCATTTTTCGTTGGCATGATGCATTTACTTGGAAGAGAAGAATTATGATATATACAGCTAAAGATAACTGACACGATAACTCAATGATTCTATTCCACTTTCATAGCTGGTCGAGATCTAGTAAGAGAACATTAACTCAAAGGGAGATGCGTTTACGTTATGTAGAGGTAATTATGGGGCGTGCGCGCTTTCGAGCTGCACATTTTGTTTGAAAGTTCGTTATTTCGTTGCCCGTGAACCTTCTCGTGTAACGAAGTAGTACCTTTTCGTGTAAGGGTAAAAGGTGTTTCCACATAAAGTTGTATCGTAGCGTGCGATGTACACATCACAGTAGAAGACTACTGTAGTAGTAGCGAGTTAACTTGGCATCGCGTAGTCGTCCTCCGTAATGAGAGCCTTCGTAACGTCCTAACGTTATCCGGAAATTAACGTCGCTCGAATCTCAGTCTTGCCAGGAAACGTGGAACACTTTCGACGTTCGAAACACCGAAGATATGAACACTCTTGATGATCTACCTCCCCTAAAAGAAAAGGGGAAAAAAAAGAAAAAAAAGAATATATGAAATTAAAACAAGTAATCATAGATATTCGAAAGCCAATAAATAACATTTCTTTAAAACGTCAAATAAGTATCACGAATTGATAAAATCGAAAATAAATTGTGATTGCACGTTTATTTTGTTCTAGAAGTTATTATCCACGAGTTGCTGAATAAACCTTAAAAAATTCTTTTGTTTATTATTTCTTTTTTTTCTTTTTTTTCTCTCTTTTTTCTTTTTTTTTTTGAGAATATATCGAAACGTAGAATACGACTTGGAAGCCGTTCAATAAAAGAAGAGAAAGACTTTATAATCAGAATTCCCAGGAGATGACCGATAACCGTTCGACTTCATCTACGAATAAAGGACAAATTCAACTGAAACGTCAATAAAGCGAAGAAAAATATATTACTCTTCTTCTTTCTTTTTTTCATCTCATTTTTTTCCCATAGATTTTTCTCTCTTTAATTCTAAAGACGATTACATAAAGGAAATTGACGCTCTTTTTTTAATTTATCTATATAAATATTTTTTATTAATTTCATTTTTTTAAGAATACAACCTTTCCAGAAAAAAATAAAATTATGTTATTAATTACTTCCAAGAAGTTTAACTTAATTTTATTTCGAAAATAAATTTGAAATAAATTTGTAAAGTGCCGGGAATATTACGATCGACAGTATCGATCAATAGTACCGTTTATCTTCATCACGTGACGATTTTACACAAATCTTCTCATTGCTGCTTTCCCGCGAAACGATCCATGTAATGAACCATTTATGGCGAAAGAGAAAATTCGTTCTAAACTCTGCACACTGTGAGTAGAAACTTTCCTACTTAAATATATACTTGAGTCGATGGAAACTATGATATGCAAACATTTATTCGAAAATAACTAACTAAAGATTTCGATTTTCGAAATAAAATGAACCATTGGAATAATTTTTATGTACAACGTAGAAACATAAGGTACATTTTCATTTTAAAATCAGTTAGATCAATATTAATCAAAATGTGTATATGTATGTCAAATAGAAATTATTATAAAATCAATAAATCAAAAATGTTTCGCATCAGTTAATAAAATTAAATTTCACTTTAATTTATGTACATATACATAGATTTGACTATTTGATTTGACTACTTGATTGAAAAAAAAGCAGGCTTTTTAAATAATTTAAATAATTTAAATAAGACGAAATCATAAATAAATTCTGACAATGTGATATGCTAAAATTTATTACAATAACATAAATTAGTTAAGCAAAAACTAATAAATGAATTAACATATGTTTATATAAATAGAATTTCTATAATATTTATAGAGTAACGTTCATACATATCACAGTTAAATACGTAATATTTTAATATATTGTTGAAGCAATTTAATTACCTATATATAGAGATTTCATGAAAATAGTAGCATTATTTTTTATACTTTTTATATAATATTCTTTATCATACGAGAATGTTTCAATTGTCCCTATTAAATCTGTTTTGAATATATGATGTGGACTTCCAAGTTCATTAATATTCCAAATTCCATCTGATCGAAGCATTAATAATTCATTATTTGGTGATGCACTAGTAATAAGTATATTTGAAGGTGGTAAAGTATACTGTTTAATGTTATCCCATGAAACATAATGTAATGCTAACATTTCTAAAGGTAATTGTAAAATAATCCACAATGAATTTCCTACTGATTCTACTGATGCTTGGAGAATATTTGGTACACAAAAAACTGAAAAAAAAAATAAATGAAAATAAAGTATTTTGTTGAATCAATTGTTTTTTTTTGCTGATAGTTGCATAATAACTTCAATAACCACAAACCTTTCTTCTCATAAAATTTAGCTTTATTAATATTCCCAATTGAAACACAATCTGATGTAATGAATACAATAAATGTAACTTCCTCAATCAATAAAATTTGAATTCTTGTATAATTACTTATGTTTGATCCAAGGCTGAAGCCTTGTATTTCAACATCATTACAAAATAGTGATACATTCTTCAATTTACATTGACAATTAATATTACTTTGTAAGAGATTGTTATTTAAATTCGTTATTATTGCAGTAATATTTTTAGAAGTCTTTAATTTATTTAAATAAAAGGCTCGATCTGTAATAAAAAATATATATATATAAACATATATATGCAATAAATGATTCAAGTTCCATTATATTGAAATTAGAACTTTCTATATATATATATACTAACTATTTAAGGCAGTTCCTGTTGTTTTTATGATGTCTGCAATCTCTGTCAAATTTTTTTCTATTGATTTCATTTTGTTGTATTCTTCATTACAGTTATTTACTTTGATACCATTATAAAGACCATCAATGAAAATATTTCCCAATATTTCTAAATTATCTTTTAAAATAATATCTGTATTCAATGTTTGTACAGGCTTATTTTTCTTCAACAGATTATTAATAAAACTTGTAAAATTAACATCGTTCATTAAACCATCAACTAATAAGCTTGGCATTTTGATATTACCATCGAAAATTTTAAAGCCATTAATAATTTGTGGTTTTGATTTCAAAAATGCATTTTTTATGTTTTTCCCCATTATGGCACCATCCAAACTGTTAACAGTAAATTTTATAAAAGATTAGAAATATATAATTTTTATAAAAAATAATATTAAATAGTTTTAAGTATTTCTGTTCGCAAAAAAAATTCAATTATACCTTAAATTCGAAATATTAATGTCTGTAAAAATCTTTTGGCCTTTCACTATGATTAGATTTTCTTGTTTTAATAATACAGCATTTTTTGACCATTCACTGAAATTTAATCCACGCAAATGTTCAGTAGCTAATCCTAAAATTGTTTTGGTGCCAGTAATAATATTTTGTTTATTACTATATTTGACAACATCAGTTCTTAAATTCATGTTATTAATTTTTCCTTGTAAATTTACATGACCTGAATCAAAAAATAATTATGTTTCTTTTTTACATAACGTTTATAAATCAAATATTTTTTTTCTAAGATTATATCAATAAGGAAATTATTATCAAACCTGATAATATTAATTTTTCAAAATGCCATTTGCTCTGAATTACTTGAGACTCATTTTTTTTAAGAGACATTTCAATTATATTTTTTATTTGTGCATCAGAAGATTTTATAGATGAATTCTTAAAACCTTTGATACTGTCAACTTCTATATTGTTAAACCAACAAGGGACACTTATATCTTGAGGTTTAGTTTTACTCAATAGACTGTATGAGATATTTGTCCAAGAATTGTAATATGGTATATAAAGAGATGTCTGTGAAAAAAAAAAAAGATATTAAAATATTGTTAAATTATAATCAAATCAAAAATTTTCTTTCAATAATTATATACCTTCGAAATATTACTTCCTATTACAGTCATATTTTTTATTAGAAAATTATTACCAGATACAATCATATTTTCATCAATTTTATAAATTTCTGAAGAGAGCTTTTTCAAATTGATGTTATTTACATTTTTGATAGTAGGTTCAGATGTAAAAGTTACATTACCTAAAATATAAAACTTTGATAGAGTTATTTGATAAATTTCCACTATCACATACAATAAATACACAACTGACCTTGTATTATATAATTTTTTGAGGTATTGTATATTTCATGAATAATAGGTTTTAATATATTCAGCATTTCTATTTGTACATTTCCCAAAATATGCTTTGAATGCAAATTTAGATGAACTCTTGGATAAGTGAAATTAAGTGGTCCATAGAAGAACTGTACATTGTTAGATTTTAATCCCATACCTATCATAATAATTATATAATTTTTAAAAATGATTAGATTCCTGAACATTTTAATATTTAATAATAAAGACTCTATTTTAATGTCATATTGTATTTAAAATTATCTTCATATTATTTATGATAAAATTATTAATTTTAATTTTTACTTACTAAATGTTGTATTATTTAAAGAAATTGTATCATTTACTCTAACTGCATTTTTCATGAAACGATGTATATCTTCACCATTAATAATTGTAGCATAAGTATTTCCTTTTGATATCACATTCCTAACTGTAGTAGGAAATGGAAATTTTATTTTTGCAGGAGTCTGAAGATTATTAACTTTTACACGTGTTGCATTTCTTATATCCTTAAAAATGTTTTTTTCTATCCACATGTTTAAAATTTCTTGGAATCCTATAGAAAGTTATTGTAAAATAAGAAAACATATTACTAAAGTAAAAGTATTTAGTAAATCTTGGATAAAATTTTATTACCTTCTAGATTAAATCCTTTAATATTAGATGGTAGAATATCTTTCACAGTAATTACACCTATGAAATACTTTTTTGATAGATCAATAGTATTGACAGAAGCTGTTGTTTCAAAAATAGTAGAGTTTAATTCTTTTGCTCCAAATACTTGAAAACTGTTTAAATTTTCTACAGTCATATTTTCTATCAATACTTGAGATAATTTTATGTTTGAAACATTTGCAGTTGAGACGCATAAGGAAAAGTTGTATCTATAATATTCACATAAACAAGTTTATATTAAAATACAAATATATAACATGTCACACATACAATAGCATTAGTATACATACTTTGGAATCAGTGATTGTATATAAGTTGACTGTGGTAATATTACATTATATGTTGTTTCTTTTTTTCCTGATATGATCACTTTATTATCAGAATGAGCTGTTACCCAATTATTATAATCTTTTATTGTAACATTTCTCCAGATCTATAAATAATATTAAATTAAATATTTATTCAAAAATGAGATGGAATAAATAGAAAAAAACAAATATATTGTTTTCATACCACATTATTGTTGGAAAATATTAAGTGCATTGGGAAATTATTATTATTTATTAATATTCCATTGTCTAAAATAATTTTTAGAGATTTGCCACTTTGTCTATATACATCTTTAGTTTTCAATGTATTTACAATTGTAATATTGTGGAAATTGCGATTTTCATTTATTTCCATAAAATCTGGCACATGTTTTACTGGCATTAATGAACTTGTACTTTCACCTTTCAATCCTCCTTTTAAATTAATAAGCCCTTTTACTTTCACTTTTGATGCTGTTATACATCCTGATATTTTAGATAGAGGTCCATTTAATGGTAATAAAAATCCATCTTTTTTTAAATGTAATTCTTTTACTCTAATCTCTTTAGCATATACACTTTTCATTGTAGAATTTGTAGCAATATCTAATGGCATGACGCTATGAAAAACATCTAATTCAACAAAAACATGATCACCTGAAAAATAATATATATTAATAACATTTAAACATAATTATTATTAAAATAAGAGAAAAAAAAATGATCATAATGACCTGTAATCATTTGATTACCACTAGTTTTTAATGTATTTTCTTGTAAATCTGATAATGAAATATTATTAATTAATCCTTTGAGATAAAAATTTTTAGGTGTAAATGCAGGAATAGGACATTTGAAGTTATCAATGTTCTCTATTTTTAAACTTGTAAATGTTAAATTCTGACTAATGTTTTTTATGGATCTTAATTTAAACAATGGATTAGTTTTTTCTTTTATTATTATATTATTAACTTTGCATAGTGATTCACACGTTACTTGTACTTTATGAGCATGTAGTGTTTTAAATTGACTATTATTATTGTTTAATTTTTTATTCAAAGAATCATTTATTGCTTTTAATTTTGTAGTTAAATAATTATATTGTCTCGTTAAATTCTGCCATTCCTTTGAATCGTATCCATTTATCTACAATTGTAATTTATTTTATATTATATTATGTATATAAAAATATAATATTATATACAAAACATGCTTAATCTAGAAAATGAATACTTACATTTTGAGTATGAATTTCACGTATATGACCATTTAATATTGGCAATGGTTTTTCTATAGTTATTCTAGCCTTAGGTATTCTCTGTGCAATAGTTTTAGCTTTAAAGCACCATGATTTTATTTCATTTTCGAAACCAAGTAAAGATATTTTTTCACCCCATCTTGGTTTTATGAATTTCCATGTAGAAACTCCATGTTTTATAATTATTAATTCATTTTCATAGAAATAAACCAAATAAATATCATTGACTTCTGATACTTTAACATTTAATTGTACAAATTTCCACCCATCATACTGATAAATTGTTACAACATTCTTATTGAGTGATAATAGTATAACAGCTTTTCTAACTATTAATGGTATTATCTTCTCTGCGGCAGAAATTTTTTGAAATGGTACAAAATATCCATGTACTTCCTTGTACACAACAGTATTTTGATGTGTAGATAAACATATAAAATGTTCTTTGAGATGATCCTTGATTACATCAAATGTCATAATAGCATTATTAGCAGGTAAGGTCTGAATTATTATAAATCTATTAAAATGGAAAAAATGACGTAATATGACTGTACGAGATGCAGTACAAATAAGATTCATAAATCCTTTATTATGAAAAAACGTTAATTTTTCTGCTCCAAAATTCAAAACTTGTATAAAATCAAAGTGTTCACCAAGCCAAATATATATTGATATATTATGACGTGATGCTATGCCTAGATATAAATGATTCATGTAATGCCATGTATGTATATCAGTTATAGCCGGTATTTGAAGACTTTGCACAAAGGATAATATATATGCAGTCTTATCATAATTAAATTTCAATATTATTATACTCTCATTAAAAGTTTGAATTACTGCTACAGTATTATGCATACAGTTGTCTACTATTATACGCATGCCATTATATTGTGAATATGATTTAATATGATCAAATTTGTTATTCTAAAAAAAAAAGAATTTTGTATTAATAATACATGCTTTATCAATATAGCATATCAAGTAAATACGTACGTTTAATTGATATAATGATATTCCATTAGAGTTAATGCCTGCCATAAACCAAAATAAATGTCTATTAAATTGAAGTGGAAAAAATGTCGTATCTTTAAAGTCTTGTACATCAAACGTCGATACTTCATCAAAACCTTCCAGAATATTAATAGCTGTAAAAAGAATGCTTTATATAAAATTTATTTCACGATTATTTTGTCTTTCGATAATTACGTTCATAATTCCCGCGCCTTATTCTATACTAAAACGTTCAATACAAGTTTTTACATCATTTGTGCAGAGTGTAGTATATATATTTTGATAACAATGGCGATATTTTTTAAACATTTTTTATATTACAATATTTAATTATTATATTATAAATAAGTTTAGAGTAAGAGCGTGCGTGAGTATGTTAAATAAATAGTCTTAAAAGGAATTTTTTGTAATAATTGCATCTCGCTTTCTAGGTACATTTTCGATTCATGTTTACGTTATATCAATATTATTTACAGAATCTTTAACCTTGAACTATTAAAGTGAACTCAAATTAATATATATATATATTGTTCTTTTTTTTTAAGTCAGTACTATCATTAAAAGATATCAATAATTATATTGCCATAAGTAAATAGTTTCCATATGTCTTATAAATTATTTAAATGCAATGACTTTTTACGAAAATATAAAAGAAAATTTAACGACACAAATATATGAATTAGAAGCATTACAATCAGTTTATCCAGAAGAATTAATCGTCGCCGATCATGGAATTGTAGCTGATATAAACCATTTTATTGAATTTCCTCAAGAAGAACTTCCGCAAAGATTGGAATATGTTATAAAGATTTCTGAGAATGAAGTAAGATTGTAATAATGATCGCAATATAAATGAAAATAACACATATATATTTTATTTAGGCAATAATTGAGCTTCAAGTATGTCTGCCAACTAATTATCCACAAGAAAAACCTGAAGTTTATGCAAGAACTTCCATGTTAGATAGAACGCAACAATTGCTTTTAAATGAAGCACTTGCAAGTTTTTTAAGTGAAAATGAGCAAGGTGAGCCATGTATATATTCATTGATATCATGGTTACAAGATAACATAGAGAAATATCTTAAAAATTCTAACGTGAATAAAGAAAAAACTAATGAATATAAAAAGAAAGAACATGAGCAAGGTGATAAATTAATTTTTACTAGATATTGGATATATAGTCATCATATATATAATAAACTTAAAAGAAAAGATATAGCAAATTTAGCAAAAGAATATTGTCTCACTGGATTTTGCCTGCCTGGTAAGCCAGGAATTATTTGTATAGAAGGTACAGATACAAACTGTGAACTCTGGTGGCAAAAGGTACAATAATTATTTATAATTGTATTAATTATTACATCCAAAGTAATTATAAAAAATGTAAATCTAATCTTTTTTAATGTACTAAATTTTAGATTATAATTTTTAGGTAAAGGTTATGAATTGGCATAGAATTCTCATAAAATTAATAGAAGATGAAATCTTAGACAATGAAAAAAATATAAATACCATGCGTAAATATCCTAACTTTCAAGAAGTATCTTTTCCTAGTTCGGATCGTCATAATGATATGGGACAGTTACTTACATATTTAACTGAGCATCAATCTCAACATGTTTTTAATGATATTTTTGGTATCAAAGGAAAATTTACCCATTAAAGTAATCATTTAAAATATATAATCTATCTTTTTAAATAAATATATTAAAAAAAAAAAAAACAATATTCCAGTAACATACCAGCATCATTGTTAAATGAATGATGAAATTGTCTTTTACGGCGATTGACTAGATTACTTATGTTTCCAGTATACAAATTTATTTCTTTATCAATTTGGTGTAATGTGTTTAGATTTAATGATTGATATTCTGAAAGTACAGAAGTAAATTAATAATCGCTCGTTAGATGAACAGAATTTTGTACATACCATATTTTGTCTTCAGCTTTTCGAAAAATTCAGTTAAATCATCTAGTACAGTAGTTAAAACTTCTGAACCATGACTTAAACGACAATCAATTATACCACATATAAATACGAATATTATTAGAAAATTTGTTACCATTTTGCTAAACTTTACTCATCAAGAGTAATACGTTACAAATGAATTAAGTTTACAAGATCAATTATAGACTATTACAAGGTAATATGTAATGTTTACATTTTTTGTAAATAATCAGGTCACCTGGAGTAAGGATATCATGATACTTTATTGATATTATGAAACTGAAGGGATATCAATATAAATGTTAAACGTATTTTCTTACTGTAACAAATAAAATAATACAAATATATAAATAATAATCTATCTGACTGTAGCATAACGTAGAAATTCATTAGTAAGGAATTGTCCTGGCATATAAGGAGCAGGTGGTCCAAGAACATCTTGTGCTGGAGAATGAACTTTAATTTGTCTCATATGAGTATCTCTGCCATTTTGATGATTACTTATAACAGCTATCTGAATCATAAATGTTCTAATAGGTCGTTCATTTATATCTTTTATAGGAATAACCACCCATCCACTTGGTTCATTAAGATCCATGACTTCAACTTCTTGAAGGTCATTGAAATTTGTACCTGCTCTAATACTTATTCTAAAAATATATTTATATAGAGAGACAATTGAAATTGTAATAGTAATATTATTCTACCATAATAATCTCCTTACCTACTTGGAGTATAGCTTTCATCAAGCTTGTAATCTGTATAAATACATATGTCTCGTATCGTTGTTTTTCTTTTGAATTGTATATTCACCAAATGTGGAAGTTGCCCATCAGACTGCCAATATGTTTCTGTGATATCATCTCGCAATTGATCGACACCAAAACCTGGTTTACAACTAGATAAACTCCATATTGCATGGTTACCTACTTCTCTCACTCTACCAGCTAATTCTTCTTGCACAGGATCTGTTTCTCCTAAAGATAAAAATATTAAATATACACAATGATATACTTAAATACAAAAAAAAAAATAATCTACCTGTGTTATTAGCTTTGTTACTCATTGTTAAATTATGTCTTATTCGAGAGGCATTTTTTTCAATATAACGATTTTATATCTTTTTTTGAAATGTTTACATTTCTTTATATGTATTAATAAAGCAGTGCAATGTAATAACATAAATCTGTAGCGACACGGTTGACCGTGTCGATATTTGGAACTAATCTTTTTCGATTAGTAGTTAATTTCGTACTTATTTCTTTACGTAGTCAGTATCCTGTGTAACGGACGTTTGAATACGAAATAGAGAGTTATAACAGTTCGGTTATATTTCTTAATTCTTTCAACAGAATATGAAATATTTTTTTATTCGTACTAAAAAGAAAATTTAGTAAAAAATATAACGATTTAACGCACTTTATTCTGTCGACGTTTCATAAGTATGTACATATGCATATTATTGTATTAATTCTGTTATAATGACTATTATACATTTTCTGTCGTATCAATTAACTTTATTTTTAATACATTTTTATAATATCTTATAATAAAATTACTCGATAATATATTATAATATAATTCTGACATATTTCTGATCGTTTGATCGTAAGTTTGAACGTTTTTTTTTTCGACTAGTTGAATAAATTTGAATAGAAGCTTATTATTATGATTATAACGATTTAATTCTTACGTAGCTCCAGTAGAGGCGCTGAAAACAGTGAATCAAGCTAATACATGGGATATATGTCGAGTCTGGCGAAAACGTAACGTTACTCTTGCACGCAAATTGAGTTACGCCTCCCTGTAATCGTGCGGTGAACGCCTAAGCGCGCGTCGCGTGTGCTTCGTGAAAGTGTACGTCGTCGTCGTCGTCGCGTGATACCTAAACGCTTATTGGAATATGATGATCTGATTGAGATTCAACATGACTGTGGACTTCGCCGATTATTTTTGGGTGAGTGTTAAGTAAATTTTTGTCGTGATGTTTATTGGTAATACGAGTGAGAGAAAGAAGAGGACGCGTTCATTTGCTCGAACGTCGTTTGTTCATCGTTGCGTTCATGTTAGAGCTCGCGCGCGTCGAGTAGATGAATGCAAATCGTTTAGGTTAGGTACGACTAATATTTGGTATCTACGAGTTCTCCATTGGATCTCGTTTACTCGTAACAGTTTCAATGGAATAAAAAACAAAAAGAAAAAAAAGATGACACGTCTACAAGGTGTAACAATGACGACGATGACGACGACGACAACGACAACGACAACGACAACGACGACAATGAATCAGAACGTAAACTGACATAATTTTTTTACTTAAATGTTTCTTTATATATTTGATCGAGAGAGAAAGAGAAAGAAAGAGAGAGAAAGAGAGAGAGAGAAAGAGAAAGAGGGAAAAGACATCATTTCTTCATTCCGTTAAGCGAACTTTCAAGCTTTCTCTACTCGCTTATTTTCAGTTGCATCTTGCATACATAGGGAGTAACAGGACGATGCACGCGCTTACATGTATATGTACATGTGTGCGCAATCATGTACGTACAAACGTATCACGCACAGGCACATGCGCATACGCATATATCTAACGCACCACGTTCGTTTGTTCCGTCCTTGATCGTGCAATCTTCCAACCAACGAGAAGCGACTTGTTCAAGCTTATATAGCCACCGCGAATAGTACATGCCTTTCATTTTACCCATTGAATTTATCTTAAAGACTAGGTCTTTATTATCTTATATAAAACGCATCACAAGATATAAAGATCCAAGAAAAGTACCTATGTATTAAGGAAAGTTATCTCCAAATCTATATTTTATTTAAATATATTGGATTACGACGCGTAGCTTCGAGATGACACAGTGAAGCTTATAAATGTGAAAGTAAATGATACAACCATCCACATTTACTATGGTAATTTGATCTTTGACATATGCCAATACTACCATGAAGTCATTAACTATATTATATGAGTTCCATCGTAGTAACTTCGTGTCTATCGTTTTTGTTTCAATCTTTTTTTTTATGCTTCTATTGTCTTGTTTTCCAACGTTCTTTTTCCTGTCTTTTTTGTTCCTTCATTTTAAACTTAAAGAATACATTTGGAAGAATATAATTTTAATAAACAAGGATGGAAATATCAAAACATATATATATATATATATATATATATATATATATATATATATATATTGAGATGTTACAAACTAACCTTATTGGTGAAATAGAAGATTTCTTTCAAATTTATTGTATTATCAAGAAGTAGTATAAATGTATCTCAAAAACAACGTTGGTCTTTGTGATTATACCGTATTATTTTTGGTTGTATTTTAAAGAATAAATACACTGTCGCATTATGATTTTAATGAGGAGATGTATTTCCTATCGCGTTATATTAAAGGCCCGCTTTACGATACGGATAAGATAGCGATAGCGTGTTGTCTGTGTTTCCTTTTTCCTTTTTTACTAATCATGTTGGAAGACCAAATCAATTTCAGTTAGGATTTCAAATTTTAACGATCACCCTGAATATAATATATAGTCAATATTATTCATTTTAAGGTTATTATTCTGCGTGTATTTCTATCAATTATTCAATAATTTTATATGCAAAGAATAATTATTATTATCGGTAATTATCAATATTATTATATCACTATATTTATTATGCATTATTATTAATGTTATTAATGAAATATTTATTACCGTTAATAATAATTATATTGAATATAATGAAACAATGACTAATGTGTAATATAATTATACCTTACGGATGCGACTTGTCGCGATTTATCATTATCCTCATATTTTTTATTTCTCTTTTTTGTGATCAACAGTCTTATTAAATCTTTTAAATAGTATCATATTGATATTACAGTTTTTATAAATTCCAATATAACATAAATTTTTAATATTTTCTTCTATTAACTTTGCGAGAATAAGACGCGGGAAAAATCATTATTTTTGAAATTGACTTCAAATACATTAAGATTTTTACGTTTATTTGAGAATAACATTTTAATTCTATTTTTTTTCTAATCATTATTGTCTTAAAAATTGATTGAATTTTTCTTTTTCTATCTAAAAAAAATATAATAGTATAGGTAGTGTTAAAGTAATCATAGATCGTCCCCTCGGAATTGTAATAATAGCCCACTTACGCTTCATCTCTTTCTTTTATTACATTACACAACTGATACGATATGTATATAGCTTACATTTATAAATTTAGTCTTGGGTAATATTGACAGTATATAAGATGTATCGAGTATACCGAACGAAAAAATATTGTCTATACACGATTCACGAATTAACATCGTCAACATTATTGATCGCATATTTTATTTTTTATTAAAGATTTTTTTATGACGATGCTTTTAATGTCAACAATATTCTGCGAACATTCCGATATTTCTAAATATTTATAATTTGTTACTTCAATAAAAGAGCCGTTTGAATGGTCGGTGATTTTGACCATTTTTTATTTTAAGGGCGAAAAAAATAATGGATTTGACGTGTTGTACCATAACATGAAGCATGGTGCAATCGCGAGTAAGGAATTAGCAGAGTTTCTGAGAGAACGATCAGCTATAGAAGAGAATAATTATAAACTCTTAAGTAAAGTAGCAAAACAAGCTAGTAACAGCAGTAGTACTCAAGGTACTTTTGCACCCGTATGGGCGGCCCTCAGAGGTGCAGCTGAAAAACTCGCTGGTCTGCATCTGCAGATGGCTCAAAGAGTTGCCGAACTTATAAAAGATGTATCCAAATATGCCGATGAGCTCCACAAGAAGCACAAAGCTGTACGTAAATATATAACAATCGTTAGCAGTTTATCCTCTAAACATTATAAAAAGGAACAGAAATTGTTTTACTCGTGAACATAAAAATTACTATGTTAAATGAACTAAAGTAATTAACGATGACGCAATAGATTATAAATAACGGATTTTAATTATTATCTTTTATTTACGCGACGATGTGCATACATATGCGTAATCAATGTTTCGAGATAAGTGTCCAACGAAATAACGGCAAGACTACAGACAATTGAATCTGGTGTACGAGCATTTGTTATTTGTTTAAATTTTATATAAATAACAATGGAATCAAGTTTTCATATGCTCCCTTTTTTGTTTTCTATTTCACTTGTCTCTAGGCATTTTGTATATGTGTGTATACGCATATATTATATGTTTTATCCATTGCGAAAACATATCCGTTTATTGTAATAATATTCAGGTAAAGGAAGAAGAATTCTCGACTTTAGAAACAGTACAAAATATACAAGCCATCACTGTCACCTTACATAAAGCAAAAGACATATGCATGCAAAAAGGCATTGAATTGGAGAAACTTAAGAAAGATAATGCTAGCCAGAGAGAATTGGAAAAAGCAGAAGCAAAATTTAAAAAGGCACAAGACGATTGCAAAACTTTAGTTGAAAAGTATACGATAATAAGAAATGATTTTGAAACAAAAATGACTCAGGCTTGCAGGGTACTTATCACAATTATCTGTTACGCGCTGAAACTTCCTGAGGTAGTATGGACAGAGATTTGTTATGATACATTAATGAATTTATGCTTTCATTACCAAGCGATTCCAAGACGTCGAGGAAGCACACCTGAAACAAATGAAGGAGTTCTTGAATGCTTATGCAGATGTCTTACAGATGAATCATGAACAAGTTGGTCAGGTACATGTGGACTTCAAGCGACAATGTTTAGAAATGACTGTAGATAAATTATTGGAACAATTCGTTCAAAGTAAAAGCACAGGCTTAGAAAAACCAGGTAAAAGAAATGAAAGAAGTATAATATTGAATTGGAAAGATTAGGGCTTAGTTATTGACATTTTGATTTGTACAAAATAGGTGTCATCGAATTTGAAGATGTTATGATGAGTATAGCAGAGGTCACAGGGCATTCTCAATCCGAGGGAAATGTAGAACTGTCCAAGGATACGTCAAAAGGAGCGAATGGCGAAACCGGTGTTGCTGGTAACAGTCACGATTCAAAAGCAGATATGGGATTTAAAGGGGAGGGTTCTCAGATAAGTGGGGATAGGGAAATGGTGCAGGAAAAGGATAGAGAAAAAGAAAAACAAAGGGACAGGGACAGAGAACTGTCACATACGCAAGCCACCAAGGCTTCCCGCCGTACTACCTCTTTACTCAACCTGTTCATGTCCAACTCCCAGGGTAGGTTCCATTTAAGTTAAGCAAATTTTTATTAAAATTCTCGTAATACATTAATCGCGAAAACGGATACCTACCTAAATGTAATAAAGCACGAATTGGTTTTGTAAATGTAACTTTTACTCTCTAGCGCTTTGCTAATATTGCAAATACAACTAATCAATGCTTAAACTTACTATCTTATATTATATGACATTAATACAATTGGTTTTTATACTTACACTATAACAAAACTTTTTTTTAGAAATAAATAAAGTTGCTTCAAAGGTAGGGACTGAAATATATCATAGCTACAATAAGATGTGTACATCGTGCACATTATATTTTGGTAGGTTTAGAATTTGGCATTTTACCATTTTATATTATATCATCGATACACTTTATTACTAGTGTATTCCTCACTTGCCTGCTACAGCTATGGCATTTAAATTTGGAAGTATACATTTAGAGAAATCTACAGTACAATTTGCTGGATTTGCAGTGCTTGCGTGATTGTTGCATTATATCGCTTATGCATTATAATCTAACAGTATAGCAAAGAATAGTGCGCAGAATATAATGCATTTTTATAAGGGAGAAGGAGAGGGTATCATGTGATTTTTTTAAAAAAAGATAAAGTGTGAACGTGAAAGAAGTCAAACTTCCAGTCTGCAAATTTTCTTGCAAGTTCTGTTTTAAGTGACCCTCTTTTTTGTAATAACCTCATTGACTAAATATACGTGATAGAAAAATACACGGCTTGATTTAAAACATGTCAAATTTATGTAATTAATCTTGCTGCTACATCATTGTTATGCATATATATGAATACATATACCTAGATACATGCATAAATACAAATATATGTATTTATATATATGTATAGTCTTTATACATAAGTTTAAAAAACCACTCCTTTGGAATGGACTTATGTCACTGAACCTGCAAGGATCATTCCTGTTTAAAACGTGATATTAAAGTATGTAATAACAAAAATAAGCAAGGAAAAGGCTAATGGAGGTGGGAAGTGTTCATAGAAGCGAATGATGAGTGCTGTTTCAGACAAGCAGAGGCAAGCAGGATCTGGTTCTGCACCTGCGACTCCTCAGGGAAACAATCTACCTCCTGCTGTTCCACCTCCTACCATCTGCAGGAACCCTCTCAGAGGATCTAAATGTAACTGCCTATATTGCGTTTACCTGTGTTCCTACTGTTATCCACGATTATTGCAGAATAACTGTATCAGATTGCCATTTGTATGTATTCATGGTGAATACTTTTCCATAATTTTCGTACGTATTTTCTAGTATCAAGATTACTAAATCATGACAATATGTTCATTTTTAAAATGTATATTTCTCATCTTCTTTCATCTATGAAAGTGTCGTACAAAATGTGTATACATACATATATATATATGTGTGTGTGTGTGTGTGAAAAAAAATGAATAAGTCTGTAATAACATGAATCGTTCGCTTATTTTATAACAAAAAATTTGTTAATCCAATGTTTGCTGCTTAATTGTAAACCAAGCTAATACTGGTAATCTTATACAGCAATTCTACATCCTAACTTGCAGATTATATCAAAATTACATATACTAACTCACTAGAAAATTAATCAGTGATAATGTTGAATACCGATGTAACAGGATGATATATTGAATGAATAATTTCTTTTGTTAAGTTTCAGTAAATGAAAAGTTCTGTATAATTTGATAATTACTGAACTTTACACAGACTCACTCTTCCTTGACACTCTTACTCTTGCCTTATTCTTTCGCTCCCTTATATATATGGTGGTTGATTGTAAGAAAGCTATTCAAAATCCTTTTCATTTGGTTTGGTTTTTATGTTTAAGCAGGATGTAATAATATGAAATAACGTGTTCAATGGATTTAGCGATGATGCACGTTACTATTCTATCATTCTGCATTATTTTCAAAACAGAAGTGTATGTATGTTGTACATATGGAGACATAAATCACTCATATTAAATAAATCTTAAAAGAATCTCGAGAATATTCCGTTGTCAAGTACTTTTATTCAAAGTGTGTTGATACATTATTTATTTATTTATTTATTTATTTATTTATTTATTTATTTGTTTCGTTTTTATGTCACCGATTCAATATCACATACGTACACATTGGTGTGTATATAATAACTTCATATAACTATATTACTAACGCATGCACTGGTGCAGATTGTGATCATAAAAAAAATAATTTTTGTTGCTTGTAAAATCCTATGGAAAAGAAAAAGAAAGAAACGGAAGAAGTTAAGAATTATTTGATTACAGTGAGAGTATATAACTTTTTAAGAATCGAATATATTTTTTGCACAATTAAGTATGCATTCTTCACTTCTTTCGAAGTCAAATGCTGAAAAAAATAATAATTTTATTTTAAATGGTACCTACATAATCGGGACAAAAATTTAACATTTAATGAAATTACAGTAAATGAATTTATATGATAATCGTTTACAAATGTTATAATTATATCCTTTTTCTATAAGATGTTTTTTTTTCTTTTTTCTTTTTTATATATACATTCTATACTTAATTGTTTCTCTATTTCTATCTTACATTATGTATATAAATACTAATCAATGAAATATATATATATATATGTATATATATGTATATTACTGCTTTAGATTGTTTTTATAGTAATTCTGAGCTTATATAGATCGTAGAGCTGAGTAGTACGATTGATATTCGATCAATGAAAAAAAAATAGTACTTTTTTAGGGATGATATACATTATACATATACGTATATTTTTATGTACTTATATAATATTTATATATGTATGTACATATATATATATATACAGTATATCCGCAAATATTTGTTGTTAAATATATACGCAAAATTATTTGTTAGATTATAAAAAGAAGAACTTTTAAAACGGAAGTTGCTTGCTTAAAAAAATATATATATAATAATTGATACTCTTAAAAAAAAATTAAAATTAATTATTGTTTCCGTTCTACGCTAATACTTTTTTATCCAAAAAACTTTTGTATACAAAAATATTTTTCTATTCATTAATAATGCGTATATATGTATATACTTATTTAAATCGGATATACTATATGTGTATGTGTATATATGTATATATAAATTGTTTTTCTAACAATCGTCTATCTGTAAGTATATAATGGCGGGCTTTGTCTCTGATTATATATATTCATGTCATTGCTATCATAGAGAAATAATAGTATTATTATTATCTTGTTATCTACTAATTACGCTTTGTGTGCGTATCATTTGATTAGATGCAATTCATCTTCGTCTTTATTCTTGCTTTTGTGCCATAATATCATTTAAAAAGAATTCTTTCATAAACATATTCATATTTGCAATAGAAACATATTTAAAAAAACAGATTAATACTAGTATTAAAAAATAGAAAAAAGACAAAGAAACTCTCACTCATTCTTCATATTTATTTTATACGTGTTTATTTATGTTTTCAAGTGTTTATTTCCATAAGAACGTTATACATAAAAAAAATTTATTTAACGTGAAAAGGAAGGAAAATTTGTCTGGAAGTTTTGTGATTAAATTTTTCAAATGAAAATTATTCACACAAAATATTTTATAATAATGATATTTTTAATAGATGGCGTTTTAACGTGTAGAGAGAGTGTAGTTAATTAAATTTTGTATATATATATATTTTGTTATATTGATATATATATACATTTTAATATATATATATATTATTTGTGTGTGTATGGCACAATAAAGTAAGAAATAAGCCGAGAAAAATTATTGTAATTACGATAAAGAACTAAGAAGCAAAATGGAAGTCTCTATACAAAAAGGGAGTTGGACTTGAATAATGTTGAAGCACGAGTTTGGGGTTGTCTCCGACGGGGCCTCAGGTGAGCCATTATTTACGAATCCATGAATCTAAAAAAAAGAGAAAAGAAAAAACTCGACTCGTATATGGCTCACTTCTTGTGTTAAATTTATTTTCCAAGTGCACGTACTTATTTAATAGCGTAATGTGATTAAATTGTTATTGTTATTGTTATTGTTATTATTATTATCATTATTATTATCATTATTATTATTATTATTATTGTTGTTGTTATTATTATTATTATTATCTCATTTTTTCGAGTAGATATGTTCTCATATAACATGTTGATTGGTATATTTTCAAGGAGACTACATTATTTTTAGAAATATATCTAAACTAACAAAGAGAGTTCTTATAAATTGGTAAACGTATTAGAAAAGAAATTAATTCCAACGAAAATAGTATATTATTTACTTACATCTTACTCGAGCTCTCCTTGTAAGTTACATAAATCGTGTCATCAAGCTTCGCCAGAAAAATTTTTCACGGTTATTTCAACTTCTTCAAATACTTTTTTTTTACTTTCCTCCTTTTTCAATTTTATAAGATATCATTTTAACCTTCTATAACACCATGTAATTTTGAGGTCACTCACTTATATATCTGTATACATATATATGAAATATTATATGTATATATAATATAAATATATAATCTCGGATATTTTTTCATATCTATAACAAAAATTATAATGAGAAAGTTGTAATATTATTTATACTAATATAATTATACTATACTACATACTAAATATAACATATAGTATATAATATAATTTATACTTAAAAAGCCATAAAAAGATTTATACACACACACACACACACATATTTTGTAATGATTTGTATATGATTTTATTATCTTGCCAGGAAATTAATTTTTCATATCCGAAAATGTGGAATATTTTTTTAAGTATAATTATATTAGTAATAAATATAATATTCTTTATAACTTTTTCACATTATATAATCTTGTCGTTGCAGATATATACAAGAATAAATTATGGTTTATAGAGGGTTAATATTACGCGTTACTTTTATCTATTTGAGATCGTATGTTTAATCGATCATCTTTGCATTTAACATCATGTAAGGATTTGATAGATTGTCGTACGAATCAGCCAAAGAAAATCTGGTTGTTGTTAGAAAAACAATTTACTAACATTTCGTTTTTTTCACTGGACTGTGTGATATACAGGAGAGCCGAGTTAAGTATGTATATGCAAATTCGAAAAAAAACCTTTGAGATGATGGAATTATTATCAATAAAAAAAAAAAACAGGTATATAATAAATAATTAGAAAATTTAACTTAAGTATTCCCAACAAAAGCTACCTTTTGAAGTCTTGCTCGAATACGTATATACCAATTTACTCGAGCTATCCCTTTTACTAGAAATCTCTTTAGTCAATTTGGTGTTTGGGTTTATTAGTAGATTTTCGCTACAGTAACGTCGCTAGCTAATACTGCATATCTATACTACACCCTTTTTGCTGTACATAATCACATATCGTGTATGTACAAGACTTTATACGATTAAAAAAAAATAATAATAAAAGAAAGAAAGGAAAAAAGATAGATTATAATATAATAATAGCGATCATCTGATGCTGATATGCGTTTCATTCTAAAACTTTTTTCTTTGTAGAAATAAGTTATAAAAAAGGTAGCCTTGTATCTGATTAGAAGACTATTGAAAAGAAAATTTGTCTTTTTCCACGTTCCAAACTATATAATTTTTTTTCTTTTCCTTTTCATTTTTTTTTATTCTTTTATCCTCTTTGGAATTCATATCAGCGTTAAAAAAAAATCTGTATAGCATTTGCTTGATATATCCAGTAGGATAAAACTACTTTCTCTTCTTCTAGCTTCTTTTCAATCACGTTGCGCTATATCTTTGAACACTTGGAAGGTAAAAGTTCTCTGGCCGTTATTAGCATATATATATATATATACATACATGAACACATTTTTTTAATTTTATATATATATATATATAACATGTATTGTACACATAGCTTTTTATTGTGCAACATGTTAGATAATACAGATGTATAACAGCGAGGGTACACCTAACAATGCAAACGTAGTTCTCACTTTTTTTTATTTTTTCAACATTTCTATTTTTAAAAGCTGTTTAGAAAATTGTTCAACGAACGAGGATAAGTGAATTTAAAGTATAAATTTTATTATATGCAATGTCAAAAATGTTATCTAATTTATATTACATATGTGAAATTTTGTAAAAATTTACTCAGCCTCTTTCGTCTGATTATTATTGCTAGCTATACTATGCGATTGGATTAGCATAGAGTCTGTTATTGAAATAATTCTTACATAATTTATCTATAACGATAACGAAAAATTTTTCGAAAGTACATTTTGTTTGAAAATGTATCGGTACTCAACAATTCATACTTATATAATGAATCTAACGTATCGGTACTCAACAGTTTATAATTTTTTTGTTTATTAAAAAAAAAAAAGAGAAAAGAACTAGTCGTACATAAGTTATCGAAAGTTATTTTATTATTAATTAAAATTGATAATAATGGATCAGAGATCTTAAAGACGACGAATAAAAAAAATATATCTGACATTTTATTTCATCGAATTAAACATTACAAGCTTGTAATGCAAAAGCTGATGCTGCGAAGTATAATTTTTCGCTATTTCAAAGCAAAATTAGTTAGTTACAGTGCACCATTTTTGAAGCGTCGATGCAAAACGCTTTATAATTATATGCAGCTCTAAGATAGGTAAATCCAAAATGAAATATAAATGCGAAGCGATGACACCATTTGCAAATAGTTATTTATATTTATATATATTTATTTTTTGTTTTCTTTAGAGAGTAAGTTGTTTTTATTAAATTAATCCAATTAATAGCATAATTCTTTTTCCATTGCTTACGTTCAATTTGTCTGCAATCTACAGGGTTTCTTCGCAGCAGAAGGGAAAAGAGGAAGGAAAAAAAGGCGAAGAAGAAGAAGGATATTATAGAAACAAGCAGTAACAAAGAAGAAAAGTCTGACCTGTCAGTATAAAAATGTTCAGCAGACCCGGTGCATATAAGAATAAATATATTTGATTTTTCTTTATTATATATATTTTTTTACATATAAATTTTTTTTTTATAGATTTTTCTTTAAAATTTTATAGTATCGATTAGTATTATGGATATAAGAAGGAAAAAAGTGTAAATATTCGAAAATGATCTGATTAATTTAATTTCGTTATTTTTTGTATGACATCACTATCATTTTTTTATTTATATATTCTTAATAATTAACAAAGAAAAAAACATGCATACGTAAGGTAGGAATAGAATAGAATGTTTAGAAATTGCACTGGGCCTGCTGGAAAATTGAAAGGAACGGACGATTAATGAAATTTATATTAATGATATAGGCAAGATAAAGAAGATAGTAGAAAATCGGAAACACCAACGCCAGAGGTAGACGAAGATGGATTTTGTATCAGACCAAAGCCTGATCCTTGGGAAAACGAGAAAGGATTTTATTCTAGTTCCGATACGGATTCGGAGGATGAAAGAGAAAGAAAGATTCGAGTGGAGATCAAACCTCTTAGTAATGGAGCAGCACCAATGAGTGCAAGTGTTGATGAATTAAGAGCAACGGTTGAAAACTTATCCTTGTCACCTGCCCCAACAGTGAGTTTTATATTTGCGAAAAGATTAGAGAGTCTAAACGTTGTGCTGGATTCTATAAATAAAATAAAAAATGGTGTATTCTTCTAATACAGTTTCTAAATTGACGTCTTTATATATGATTACATTGTTGATTTGTAATGACTCTTCATTATATACTAGGGACGTAGGGGTTCAAACACCGATTCAGATCATCACATGAAGAGATCTCAATCAGTATCTCAACAGTTAGGAGGCAAGCCAAGCTCGGATTTACTGGGCCTAAATTTATTTAATCCCAGCAGTACACCATCCAGTGCCTCTACTCCAACCGGAAGTCATCCTTATGCACCCTTACAAAGTCCACCGCCTCTTTCTTCGTCTCCGATACCACAACAACCGCAACCTCCTCAGTCTGCGCCACCGTTACATCAGCATACACGATTCCAAGGTTTATTTCAAGCGCTATTAAAGATTATACGTTTGATACTAGATTATACGTTTTATACTTGATCAAGAGAAATGAAATTTTCAAACGAATTATAATCTCTCCGTTTGCTGTATTGCAGATGGCGATTTGTTTTCAGAAGTTGGTGATATTACGCCAACTTTACCGCCGAAACAATCTGCATCTTCGACGCCAACAGGATCTATTATTATTCCTAGACCGCCATCTCGAAAAGGCGAAGGACCATCCCCAAGAGGAAGAATGTCACCTGCTACTATATCTCGAGCAGATAGTGTAGCCAGTTTAGAATTTCGTACAGCAGGAGTTGGAGTAGGGTCTTCTCGAGGACCCTCGCCACTTACTATCGGTCTCGCCGATACCATTCCTCTGGCTGTGGCGTTTCATGAAATAGTTCATTCCTATTTTAAAGGCACTGACGAAACTCGATGCCAGGTCAAACTCAGCGGAGATATGATGTTGTCATTTCCTGCTGGTATTGTGGCGGTATTAGCAAATAATCCAAGTCCAGCGAAGCTTACTTTCCGCGTGAGAAATAGCAACAGATTGGAAAGATTGCTTCCTAATAGCCAACTCGTCAGCATGTAAGTAAGTCATGGTTTTTACCGATAAGAATGTTTCTGCTTATCATTTCGACGTACATTCATCTTTTTTGATAAGTATCTTTAGAAATAATTTGGGTTTTTTTTTTATTTTTTCTTTTTTTTCTTTTCTTAGGGATGCAACTCAAACTACCGTTGATAGTACAATTTTCGAGTTTAATATGAGTGCCTTAACTACATTGTTACGACGACAGGCAGAACAAAATCCGTCGGCCTCCTATTTTAATGTAGATATTCTGAAGTATCAAATAAAATGCAAAGAAGGCGCGGGTTCCTGTCCCTTTCAATTAGTTGCATATTGGAAATGTGAATCGACTCATACCGATCTGAAGGTGTTTATATTATTCGTTCCGTCTATCATAAGTATGATTTAGAAATATTATAAAATTTAATAAATAATGATTAACATTGTTTTTTCTTAGATCGATTATAAGTATAATAGCCGTGCAATGGCCTCACCAAGTCCACTATTAAATCTTCACGTGGCAGCACCTATCGATGGTGGTTTTAAAACTCTTAATAGTAAACCTACAGCACAATGGCTCGCAGATACAAATCGCGTATTATGGAAATTTACTGAATTGTCACAACATAGCGAAGGTAATGGCGTGGGTTCCTTGAAAGCAAGGGTTGAACTCGAACGTGGACCAGGTACTCAGGGAACCATATTTACTCAATTTAATTGCGAGGGGACCACACTGTCTGGTGTTGAATTTGAACTTTTAGGTCCTGGTTATAGACTAAGTTTAGTAAAACGCAGATTTGTGTCTGGTAAGTATAATTATGTTGTCTTTGTAAATAATATTCGTTAAAAATATGCAACGTTATGAGTTTTATAATTGTAATTTATAACTCGTAAAGATAATGTGTGTGTGTGTGTGTGTGTGTGTGTGTGTATATATATTATTTTATATATACAAAATTGTTATAATCGTAGGAAAATATATATGTGATGGAGATTCCGATGCGCGTACAAGATATGCTGCACCACCATCCAATACCGTCTGACAATTTCCAGAATGGATAGCTCAGTGGGGAAAGCTGCCGATTTAATATTGGTACTTGCTTATTCACTCACTGCCTACATCAGGGCATATTCAAAGTTTAAACTTTAAATCTACGCGAAAGAAATTGTTGGATGCCAAGGAATATATGTGATAATTCCACATTAGTAGGTAACAAATATTCTATTAGCGAAAACATTTTATTCATTTTGACGATTTTTTTCTTATTAGTTTCTTTAGTTTTTCTTTCTTATTTTGTTTTTTGATTTGTAAAAGAATATAGAACATTGAGATTAATTGTATTTAACCTTTTAAATAACGGAAGAATATATTAGCTACATGTAAGCTTTGGTATCCAGCATATTTTCGCAGCAATACTCGCCAGTTTTAATCTCTTTTCATAATCAAAATGTGTAATATGAATGTTTTTACATGAAGGCTCAGCTAACATACAGCAGTAAAATATTTTTATCTTCTTAAATTTTTCGTTATTTTGTTGTAGACATCACATTATTATAAATGAAATATCGTTAGGAACTTTAAAGTAAAACGAAATATTTGTATACTTAGCAGAAAGGTGTATATACACATACATATATATATACTCAAATGTAATTTTCAATAGAAAAGAAATTATAATTGTGTACAGAAAGCTTTTGTGCAAAAATCGTTTATAAGATAATTCATTTTATGGACTACAAACGATGACAAAAGTCACTTTTGTTGTAAAACTTGTTAAGATTGTCGTGCGTTATTCTAAGATGAATCTGGATAAAGTTTAGATAAAAGTATATTCACTCTAAAATGATAGATTACTAATTTAATGACTAAATGGAGTAGCTTTAATGATACATCTTTACCATATGCAGTTTGATAAGTAAAGAATGATTTGTAAAAATGTTTGATGATGAAAATCTAATGTTATGCAAGAACCAAAGGTTTCTCACTCCTTTAACAGTTTGAGTTAAGAAATTCTTGATAGTATTTATGCTTACAAAGGTCTTCAATATTCGTTGTTATCATTTCACGAGATACATAACTATATATATGTATATATATATAGAGAGACTTTTTATATATCATTATTAATTACTGTCGTAATAAATCAACATTCATTTCCCGAATAATTATGTCAAGTATTACTTTTGCATTTATGCCGAAATCACTTGCCTAGTTGCCTTCAAAGACCATATTACATATTATTCAGTTAAATTTTAAGTTAAGTTCGTTAAATGAAAGAGATTTTTCAAGTTGTTCTATTAACGGAGAAACATTCTATACATTATTTTTTAATAAATCGCATATCAATGAATTATCCTTTTGTTAAGCTACATATACCTATAATTATTTACATATATATATTCACAAAATAATTCTGCGTTAATCACAATTTTTTTTTACCAAATATGATTCAAACCAATGCCTGTATTCTTTACTGCGTCATACTATATATGGATGGTAATACGAAATGGTAACGTATATTAATGTACAAACTATATGGATTTGACAAATTAGTTGTACTTAATTACGTTACTATAAAACTAACTTGTGTAATCACAAATTAGACTTCATTGTGAGACTTTATGTATAATATCATTCTTTGGCCAATTTATTTGATACGTAACAGATACTTCTGTATCTATTGTTATAAAAAAAAATCTAACGACAAAAAGAAGCTTTCATCATTAATGTTCCTATAATATGTATACAGGATGTTTCATAATGAATGTAAAAAAAATCATAGTTTGTTGAGAAAGTCATTTTATGGAAAGAAATGTCCTATGAACATAGGTCTTATACTAAAAAGCATCATAACTAGTAGTAAATCAAAGTTTTATTGTGAATTTCTTATAGTAATAATAAAACTTTGACATGCCGTAATAACTACATAGAATTAGACCTATGTTTAGATTATATTTTTTTCTAAATGATTTATATATGCATATACAGGATGTCATGAGGTAAGTTTTAGGCGGAACAGCGGTCGAACTATAGTAATTTAGTAAATAGCCAAAATCTGTAAAAATTTATTTTCATTATTTTTTAAACTCTGAAATTCAAAATTTTTTTTACCATTTACTTTTTACATTTTAATAAATATCGCCTGATGTTAAGTTTATAATTATTTCTGAGAAAAATATAGCTCAAGAAATTATAATTTGTATCATATAAATTTTTTATCATTTATATTTTACAATTACATAAAATAATCAAATTTTTTTTCTTCATTTCAATCTTATTTGTATTTCATAATTCAAAATGCTTAATTGGAATTATATTTATTATCTTTTACACTTCATTTATTAAAAATATTTCAATAATTTTTTATAGACAATTAAAAATAATTTAATTTTCATCATCTCTATTATATTTTCAATGCAAAATATCTATTTCGACTAATATTTCGAGACATCCTGTATATTTGTATATGTGTATGTATTTCATTTTTATCCAAAAAAAATTTTTCGTTAATATACGATACTCATTATTCTATTTCATTGAGAGAAGTAATGCTAAATAACGATGGCATTAGTAACCACTCCATTTGCTGTGATTCTTCATAAATCGAAAGATTTATATTAAATTTATTAATTTTCATCAACTAAATCTTTGATTAAAATATTATTATATTCATTATTATATAGGATCACTAATACTTGTTCTCATTATTTCTATAACGTATATTAAAACGATTACATATTAATAACATTATTAATAATTAATTTTTTATAATTTGTACTTAGACGATTTAACATAATGCGTTTATCATATCAATTTTAATGTATCTATATCATAATTTTGTCATACATAGTGATGGAGTGGTTTCCGATGAATCGACTGAGCTCCCTGTGATATGCAGATGTCACTATAATTTCGTAATAAACATTTGTACAACATGTACAGAAAAGACAATTATTTAAACAACCTAATCCTAATTTTTTAATAATTTTTTTAATTATCTATTTATAACATTATTTTCAACTTAACTTTTTACAATACACATTGACAATACATCTTATAATGGAAGTTTATCCCCTGTTAGTCGGCAACATTTTGTACATACATGCATGAACGTAATATCATACGTACGTAAACACAAGTAAGCGATATAAATTTTTTATTATATATATATATATATATATATATATATATATATATATATATAACGTATAACACATACACATACACATGCATATATAATACAGGCCATAGACAAGTAACAATTAGGATCTTAAAAAGTTATTTTGATGAAAATTTAATGAACTTCATTTTCTTCGTTATTCGTTTTATTTAATGCATGTTTCAGTTCTGCAGTTAGGATTGTAAATTCCTCAGAAATGTAACGCAAAATTCTTCGTTCATATTCTTGTCTCTTCATATAAGCAAGTGCTTCCTAAAGTAAATAATCGAATATTAATATGTGAATAGCAATGTATGTACATAAAAATTTTTGTTTATCTAAATATATATAATAGAACCTCGATTACCCAAATTATTTATTGTATATCAGTAAGGATTTAGTTTATCACAGTAACTAGTTACAATAAAGTGCAATATAGTAACTAGTTACAATAAGTGCAATAAGAAAATAACGTTTTATTATCCAAATATCCATGTCTCTCGATTAATTCGAATAACTGAGGTTCTACTGTATATATACATATGTATATTTTCTATTGCACTTTTTAGAAAACTAAAATCATAAGATTACCTCTCGTGGAACAAAATATTCCTCTCTTACTTTCGGTAATCCAAGATAATATTTTTTATTGTTTAACATTGTTTCATCTACTGGATCAAATAATAAATAGCTTTCAACTGCTTTTGCTACTGCTACTAAATTTCCTACTATGTAAACAATACACGTTAAAAATGTTTATTTCATATATCAATTTATACTTACAATTATGTTAAAATATTTACATTTATAATAAGCAAATTGCAAATAATTGTAGTGGCTTTTGAGTAGGTCATCTCGATTTTCACCATTCACATAATTGAGTAAACGCGAACAGCTACGTTTACATTTCAGAGAGTAAGCAAAGTGATCTAAAAAATATAATTTTCTATTACTAGTGTTCTTCCAATAATTTTACATTATAAGAAATTTAACATTCATTAAATTTTTTAATTTATATATATATATTTATTTATTTATAGTTCATATTACTTGCTAATAAAGATGTGAATTCAGGATGCCATCCTTGATCAAAAGGTCCTTCGCAATAGATCCTACATTCGTTTTCCGAGTTCAAGTAATCTCTCAAAGAATTTTCAAACAATTTAACTGACTCCTTGTAATTTTGCTTTTCATATTCTGACACACCAGTAGTATAAGCATTTAAGAAATGTGACATCTCCAAGTTCGAAACATTATCTGCATGTACACCTGGTAAGGTGAGATAATATTTCAAATTGTTAGCACTCATATTATGGTGCGGATGCATGACCAAAAAAGTGAAGACTGCATTAGCTGCATCTTGGAAATGATTTTTCTATGTATAATTAAGTAATTATTAGAAGTATGTCAAGAATAATATTTATAAATTTCAAATAAATTTATTTTCAATAAATCTAAATAAAATTATTTTTTATTAAATAATATTTTGTATTATAAATATTATAAGAATGACTATAATTACTTTGTTACCTGATAATAACATATATGCAAATATTCATAAACACGATGTTCTATGAACTTCCTTTCCATATCAACAGGTAATCGTTTAAGTTTTTCTTTATTAGCAATATCCTTATAATCTTGATTACACTTCATTAAACAAAGAGTCTCACGTACTTTTTTTTCATAAAAATGTAAATCTTCTATATTCTCTGGATAAAATGGTTGCCATCCTTCTGCTTCCATTGCACAATTTCTTCGACATTTTATTAATGTTTGTTTGTAGATTTTATACCTGTATACAAATAATTCTTATAAAAAATCATAAACAATAGCATGTGTTATTTAATAAAAGAATTATCAGTTTATTGACTCTAATATATAAACACAATAAAGATATTAAACAACTGTATAAGAAATCGTTCATTTGCAATATTTAGAGTTACTCTTACTAATAATCTAATAAAATTAAATATTATAAAAATCAATATATGTGATACATAATTATGCCATTGTAAGATCCAACAATCGAACCTCTTAACGATTAAAAATAATTTAATTAAAAATATCTATCTTTTTTTTTTTATAATCGATAATCTCCTGAATAAATAAAATACATGTTATCAATAATATGTTATTAAAAACGTACCCATGTAAAGCCTTGGTAAACCTTTTAATACACTCATCCCATTCTTCATTTAGATATGCTTCCACAGCACTCTCGTATAACTCCGATAATGTCAAATCTGTATCTACGTTTTGAAGGAACGTTCGTTTTATACAAAAACATAACCTTCCTACGCTTAAAAAATCTTACCAAAATCTACATCAGCAATTGTCCACGTTAAACAGGATAATATTAATAAAACTACATGGACTTTCATGTCGCCAAACATAAAATTTATATGTTATGCTTTAATTATTTCAATTGAATTATCTATTAACGATGATGATAGCAATGATGATGATGATGATGTCGGAAGAAATAATACAGATACAGAAAAGGCAGTCTATTACTGCCATATGTATGTTATATGTATGTGTATATATATATATATAAAATGCACGCCATAGGAAAGTTACCACATGATGTATGATGATACACACAAACACACCATTCGATGATCTAGACCTATTTATCTTAAAAGACTATATAGCTGCAATGTTTCCAAGATATGCGTTTAATTCGTTCATTCATTATACGACAAAATTTTCTCTTAATTTCTAATCATTTAAGGAATACAGATTTAAATAAACGACATTAATTGAAGCATTCTTGAAGCATTCTACGATCAATACTATATTGAAGTTAAAAATGTTATATTATATATCATTATATGTATATCAGGCCACACACACATATATATATTATATATATATTATATATATATATTATATATATATAGAACCGTCCGATTAATATAAGTCGATGTGTGCGCGAATGTGTACCTTTAAGTACACTCTGCCTCAATGATGATTGTATTCGTGTATTGATAAGAATGTCCCAGAAAATTTTCTTCAAGCAATTTCACAATATTTCTGAGTTCATTACAAAAGACAAGATCATTAGTCGATAGCACTGTTTCTTCTGATTACAATCAGTGAAACAGAGTATACAAGTGCAGTCATTGATAATATATTCTCCAATTATAAAAATGAGACTCATACATAATATTAAATTTACGTATATATGTGTGTACTTATATACGCACATATAGTTAAATTCAATTATTATTATCATGTTATTTCCATAAAATTAATTATAAGTTTGTAATACATTTTGTATACATGTATACATATGCATGCACTTTGTATACATATAAATATATGTCGATATATATGTATGTAAATACATTATATATATATATATACATACATATATATCAATTTGACAAGTAATATTTCTTATGAAGTATGTTATAAATTATATTGACCGGACACGACGAAGTCAATAATTCTTTCGATATTTCCCATATTCGATAATACATTAGGGAATAAAATTGACGATGATTAAAAATTGCAATGTGTTATCATTTAAAGTTTAAATATCTTATACTTGTAAATTCGTGTTTCAAATTTAATTTTATATTTAATATATATGTAATATAATGGCGCGTCTCAACGATCACAGATTTTACGAATTATTTTTGACTACCATATAATATAACAAATTATAAAGTTACAAATTATAGTTTCTAAATCTAAGTTTCTTTTTTTTCTTTCTTTTTTTTTTTTTTTTTTTTTTTCTTTAATATACCCAACAAACTTTATTAACTTAAATAAAAATTCAAAATTCTTGGAATTCTTTAAGGTACTTTTTTTTATTTTTGCTTATTTTGATCTTATTTCTTTTACTAAGCGTATGGCGGGACAAAACTATTCTAAAATATCAGTAATTTACTCCTTTGTAAACAATTATTTAATGGAAGCGTATAACTTTCAACACAAATATTTTTTAAAACTGTAACTAGCAATGAGCTCAATTTAACAAATTTGACTTGAACAATGATATAGCAAGAGAATAGTTAAGAGTATTATCACACAGATTGATATCTCAAACGACGTATAGACTTATACACGATACATAATACTTTTACAGTTACGATAAATGACTCTCTTTCTTTTTCTCCATCGCGACTTCATTTTCACATCAAAAAACGCGAAATGGAGATTTTCCTTTTTTTTTTTTTTTCTTTTTCTTTTTTTCCACAAGCATTACTGATTATAGTCAAATATTGATACTTTTTGCTACTAAGTTTTATGCTGAACCTATTTCTAAAATCAGTTTTTCAAAGTAAATGGTTACGCGCACACATAATTAGATATTTTTTTTTTCACTTACGAATTCACTGTTTTCACACGAACGTATTGAATCGTCCCGAGTTTTCGAGTCATCTAAAGTATCGATTTTGTATTTCTTTAATATTTTCCGACACTCTTGAGTGTTATCTACATTACTCTTGCTAGAAGTTGATTGTTCGAGAGCACCCGAATTAAATGAAGTTAATTTGATCTCCGTTTCATTACGCTTCAATTGTTTTTGCTCTAACGTCATTGGAGACACACCAGCAGCACCATGAGATAGTGTATCCGGTGATTCGTTTTGATGGACGATGTCCTTTATTGCTTCATTATTTCGTGATTCTAGATTACTCACACTGATTTCGTTAGGATAAACACTGCGGGATTCGTTATTGTAAGTTACATTTTTATCTTCTAATAATATTCGATCGTTACGTGCATCATTTTTCTCATTTTTTTCATTTTTCTCTACAGGCACCATAACTTCTTTCGATGTATAATCATCGCTCTTAGTTCCAGTTGGCGAATCTTTTTCTTCAGCTATTCTTGGTAACTGTGTACTTCCACAAGCATTAGATATACCAACGTTTGCTATATTAATCGATATACCATGTGTTAATTTAGGATAATCGACTACGGTTTTCGGTTCTGTACACACTTTCTTCTCTCCTTTCATATCACTGCTTTCTTTATTCATTTCACTAGCCTCTTCGGAAATTTCAGCATGAGACGTTTGAGCAATTGTCACACGTGGTGTTACTTTTACGACGGTATTTGCCAATGGCGATATCGATGTTTTATTTTCCGCTGAACGAGGATGCAATCTATCGGGACTGAGAGCTCTTCTTAAAAGTGGTGACCCTGGTTCTGCCGATTTTGGACGTCCATATCCTTTCTTCTGACTACTAGGTGCTGACAAACAAACACCTAAAATAAATTAAACGAATGATTATATCACAATACCGATTATATCCAAGTATTTATAATAAAAATGTAGTTTTGATAATACCTGGACTGTATGATTGCGTAGTATTAGAACTACCAGGTTGATGTCCTGTGGGAAATGCTAAAGGACTTGGACTTCTTGTTGGACTAGCAGGGAGTGGTGATGGACTGGGAGTTCTAGCTAAAGGAGATAAAGGTATATGCCCTACAGACTTCCTACGATTTGGAGAATGGATATTCTTTGCTGCTGTATGTAATTTATGCTTTAAACCGTGCAAAGTACTTGGTCTTTGATAATGTGATTGATTTGACAAATTTCCAATAGAAATATTAGAACCTGGTGAAGAAGAGTTTGGACTTGAACATGGACTTGAATTTCCAGTTGAATGATAGGATTCTGAATTAGTACGATTTGTTGGTGGAGAAGGACTACAGACGGATTTTGTACATGCACCATAATAAGGTGTAATATCCTGAGAACGTGTGAAGGATTGAAAAGATCGACTAGGGGTCACCATTGAGGGTGAACAAATTCCTGCAGCCATCTGAAAGAATGTAGTATATTTAAAATGTACGACGTCATAGTATTTTGTCTTATACTTGTTTAAAAGCGTAGTATGTGTTGAATGCGCTCATTTCTGTAAAATGGACGCATATGTCAAAAAAATTAATTCATCTGTATATTTCAATTGTGGTATAAGAAGCTTTGGTATAAATATGAACCAAATAATGAATAACATATATTCAACGAAATAAAAAAAATAAATAAATAAATAAATAAATAAACTGCCAAAAAGTATACGAAGCTAAAAAATGTATAAAAGAAATCATACCATAAGTGGAGGTTTGTTGTCACTGGACAGAATGGGTGCTGACAATGGACAATTGATACTTAATGGCTGCAATAAAACATAAAATGCACTTAACGTAACGAGTGTGTAGCTTGTATTATGTTGTTTGCTTAATTTCTCTGGCACTGATACATGTGTGCAAAAAATATGCAGTGAAGTTTAAGCACTATGCTATCATTAAAATATCTTAAAGTTTTCGTGTGAAACATAAAAATTGCTGTACATATGTACAATCATTTGATATAATAGATCAGGAAAATTAGTGAAAGAATGACAATTCTCATGTATACCTGTTGCATCTCTACACTAGCACGTTTCGAACTTATTCGCTTAAAAAGAGACGTTTTTTGTCGCTTCTTGTCAGAAAGCTCTCGTTTTTGTTTCCTTTGTTTATGAAACGTTCTGCGTGCCATTTTACTTTGAGTGAGATCTCTTTTTCTACCACCAGATTTAATACTGGTGTTTTCTAAAGGCGTACTACGTAAAGTGACGTGATCACCGCCACTCAGCATTAACTGGAGAACTTGAGTGTGATATAACCCTTGTACAGGTTCTCCATTTATATGCGTTATCAAATCCCCTGGCCTCAAACCAGCTTCAAATGCAGGACTTGACTGATCAACTGCCTACAGTTGAATACATAAATTTTACAGTTAAAATTACAGTTGAATGTATATATTTTAATATTTACACTTTTTCAACCGAATGAATGAATTAAGTTCCAAATAAGATATATTGCGAACATACCATCACTAAATGATGCATAGTGTAAAAATCACTGTCACCATAATAAACTCTGATGGTATGCACTGTGAAACCAAATCCACATGGTCCTCTTCTTATAATAATTGGAGGTTTCAAACTGGTTACAAGAGGACTTAATTCTCGACATGGGGACGTATCTCTCGAAGAAGCTGTAGAAGATCCACCAGGTGACTCAATAGATTGATTACTGACCAGAGAATCATCTAAAAGTATAGATATATTAAACAATAAATGTAATAATATTATTCTGATAAAAAATATCAATAATTATTTAAAATAACGATTATAAAAACGAAATTTTATGATAATTTAGATACATACAAGTAAATTCACTAGTCGGTATTACTAGTGATAAGCCACTAGTCGATGCAGACTTAATAACAGACCTTGACTTTGACTTATTTGCCGGTAAAATGGGAACTGCGTTATAAGATTCAAAGGAATCAGTACTGGAATTATGTTTATCCTCCAGAATCTCCTTGTTTGCTGCTGTTAAATCCAATCTATAAATATATAACATATATATATAAGCAAGTAATTTACTTTATATTAATTAAAATCATGGTGATGAAAAGAGATGTAGGAAATTGGATTCGTGACATTGCTTGATTTAATATTTAATAATATCGACGTATTGAACAAAAAAGAAAATAAGGGAAGAATCATTATAAAATAAAACCCATAATAGAACAACAGGGAGAAAACTATTGATTTACGTGTATATTGGCAAGGATATAGGTCAAATGACTCACATGTGCTCATCATCAATAGGAATACTGAACCTGGGCAGCTTATCACGAGAATGTGTGTGACGTTTCCTTTGTATCTGTGGGCTGATGTCTTCAGATTCTGTTTGTGAAGAATCTGGTGTACTCAAATTAATAGAAGTATTCTCTGATTGAATATTTTTGACCACAGTTAATTGCGATTCACTGCTTCCAATAGAAGTAGAACCAACAGATGATATACTTGACTTTGTAGGCCTGTTCAGATTTTCGACACATGGAGTTGTCTTCATAGAAAGAAGCGACCGACTTTTCTCTGAATTTTGACTCGTTTCTAAGAGTTTGGATGTAGTAGTAGTAGTAGTAGTAGTAATAGTAGTAGTAGTAGTAATAGATGTATTTGATACAAGAGAAAGTTGTGAAACTGTGCTTTCTAACTCAGTATGGAATGGTTGTTTCTTAGAATCCACTTCTGGCTCTATGTTTGTTTGTTGTGGACGGCTTTGAGAAATTTTCCGTGATTGTGGAGAATACGAAGAAAATGATCCAAATAAAGGAGAATCATCAGTGTCATCTGTATCATCGCCTATATCGTGATTATATCTATCCATACGAGCTAAAAAATTATATGAAGTATTCGTGAGATTAATTAATACTTAAATATATATGAAAAGCAATTCAGCATCATGCAGTAAACTATAGATATCTTACTATCAAAGTAACTCGTATCCTCATCATCAACTAATTGTGGTACAAATTCAGCCTTTTGTCTAAGAAGACTATTCCAATTAACGCCATAAAAATAAGGATGTTCTTTAACTTCATGTGAACCGCCAGTTCCTAATCGATCTCTAGGACTTTGTTGTAGCAATACAGTTATAATATCTTTAGCTTCAGGATGAACTAGCCAATCATCCTCACTTGGCCACTCTATGTCATCTAAAAAGAAAAATTCAATTATGGATTATGTTCTTAACATATTATAACAATATGTTTGTGAAACAAATATTATTATTTACGAATATTAATACTAACCATTAACAGTATGAGCAAACAGTTCCTCAGGTGTTTCGCCGAAAAAGGGTACACAACCAATAAGAAATTCATAAAGTATAATTCCCATAGACCACCAATCAACAGGTTTTCCATATCCCTGTCTTAATATAACTTCTGGTGCGATATATTCAGGTGTACCAAATACTTGTTTATCAGAAAATTGTCGAGTATCTCTATCTATATATCCCTCATAAAGATTTGTTGCCACTGTAAAGTTAAATATACATATTAAATTATTGCAAAAAAAGAAATATAATTACTTAGCTATATTAAGTCATTAACTTACGAGACATAAGTCCCATTTTACTAAGACCAAAATCTGTAAGTTTAATGTGACCTAATGCTGTAATAAGTAAACTGAAACATAAAATTTTAATTAGTAAATATAAAATAAACTAATAACATACAAAGTTTATGTGATTAAAATAATTTTACTTGTCAGGTTTCAAATCCCTATGAACAATACCATAACTATGCAGGTATTCTACAGCCAAAACAGTCTCTGCAAAATAAAATCTTGCCATATCTGATGGAAGAGGACCAATATTTTTTAAAAGATTTGCACAATCTCCACCTTCAACATATTCCATTACAAGACATAAATGTTTCTGAAATGATAAAAATTAACATTTATATATCATGTATTATTTATGAAAATAATATTTCGACAATAGTTAATATTGTGCAATACATAATATTAAAATATATGACATACCTTCGTTTCAAAACTACAATACATTGATACCACGAAAGGATTATCTGTGAAACTCATTATATCTCTTTCAGCAAACACTTGTTCCACTTGATTACGAAGCATTAGATTATTTTTATTAATTTTCTTCATCGCAAATCTCTGTCTAGTCGTCTTTTCTTTAACTAAATACACTGCTCCATATGCTCCATTGCTAATAAGTTTTAATACCTCATAATCACTTTCACAAGGAACACGTTGAGATTTATCATCATCTTTGTTAGGACTCGACGTTAATTGTATGTTACTATCACTAGAACTTGCAGAATCTTCAAGCTTATTCAAATCTTCCTGTAATTCTGGAAAAGATATAACAAAAAGATATAGTAATAATTTTTATTTAAGATATGCAAAAATTAAGTAATATACCAGTTATTGGATCTCTATTCAAAGAAAGTTTATTGATGATATACTGAGGAATGTCAGTTTTTATTCCTGCATTAAATTTAGCTTGACCCTCAGCTTGTTCGAGTAAATGGTAAAATTCTTCTGGATCAAATTCTAAACATTCTAATAATCGCGCTGGACGTGAGATCACTAGTAAAAGTTTTTTTATTAAACCAGTCAATCGTGTTGCAGCTTCTAATGATTTTTCCTTGGTCTATAAATATGAAAATTATTATCAATGATCATAAATTTATGTTTAAATAAATATTCATTAATCTTTATATTGAAATACTATTGACATACCTCCATTAATAAATGTTCTAAATTTTCACTCATTTCATAAAAGTATCTTGTTGTGATCAATTTTTCTTGTGACTTTTGTAAACAGTCTCTTGCCATTTCAATTACTTGATGATGAACAAAACGTAAAATTGGTAAAGAATCTGGAGTCATATGTGCCACTACTTCATATTCATCGATTTCCTTGTTTTCATTAATAAAATTTGTTAAACGTTCTTCCATTTGTTGTGTAGCCTGATTGAAACATATATTACATTAATAAATTGAACTATTTTTTTTATCATATATTATTTTTACATAAATCATACCTTTGGAAATCGTTCTTTGTACAAAGTATTCATCATGACAATCTCGCTATCAAGAACAGGAGATCGACTCGGACTACTACAATTACAATTAGTATTTTGTTAATAATAATTTTTTAAATCGGTTATATAATCATATAAATATTAAATTCTATGAAAGTCAGATTTGTCATGTAATTTATACCTTAAGCTTCGTGACCGCGGTCGATGTAATGGCGATTTACGACCTTCTTCTTCAAGACTACCAGAAATGGTAGATATACTGGAACCAGGAAAACCTGGATGTGATGAACATGGTGTACCAGGCTTAGAAAAGTGACAAGATAACATGCGTAGTTCATCTTTAGTTGGAACGTTTGGTAACTGATGTAAACGTTCTTGACTCGAACACTGTGACTAAGAATATATATAATATTTTAATATAATTCATGGGTTTATATATACTTTCAATATATTTTTTAGTACGTGAAATTACATACCGAAACATTACTTGAACCAGGTGTTGTCCCATAGCCACTAGAAGGTAAACTTGCAACTGACCATCTTCTACCATCACCAGTCCCTGTAGCACCTCCAATCCTAAAATATAATTATCTTTGTATTATATTATTTAATATACAAAAATTAATTTATATTATATTAATAATTTGTTAATAAATATAAGAATATATTTCAATTTGTAAATCATAAAAGATACTTATGACATATTTCTTTATACACTAATTGAAAAAAATTTATTGAGAAAAATAGAAAAAAAAACAAAACAAATGAGTTATATACCTTTTAACAGGAGCAAAAGCAAAATGTGGACTGGATGACATCCTAGGACTTTCTAGAGGACTGCCTACAATTGGGATGAAAGCTGTATTGGGAAACAGCGAATAAATTAATTTACTATTTCCTATAAATAACAAGTACAAAAAAAAAATATAAAATATCTTACTTTTATAATATTCTATAATTACAATTTTATAAAATTACAAACTCTTATTATATCAAATCTTTCATAAAAACCTTTTTCACTTTATTCCTTTCGACTATTTTTAAAAGCAGAAAATTATAAAAGTAATGTATTCTTGATATACCAGATAAAGGTGAATGGCAACGTGGTAAAGTAGGCGATGTTGTTGCAATGAATGATTTACGATGTGCTGCTTTAGCAGATCGTCGAGGAATGTTTGGATCACGCTATGGAGAGAAAAAAAATATAATATTTTAAATATAGACCTAATAAAAAAATATGATATTATTGTTTGATTTATTGAATAATAATAATAATTTTATGACATATATACTAACCATATGAACTGATAAAGAAGGAGCTGATTTTCCAATAGCTGAATTCCGCATACGAACTAAATTTGATAATTCTCCACTAACTGTAAATTTTTTACTTTAATATAATTACGTAGAAACTTTACATTGGTCATATAACTTGATATAGATTTTCTGAACAATATTATAAAAGGAAATTATATTAACCTGGTCGAACAGGAGCTTCTTTACTTTCTATCTTTGATATTGTAGGACGATTACGTGTTTGTTCTGTGCTACAATTGGTATCATCTGATTCTATTTGATCGAACACAAGAACTCGTGCAGAGTTACCATGTGAACGTAGACGTGGTCTACTTGGTCTATTTCTACTTTGTTCCATACTTGCAAACTTTTGTTTTATTCAATTGTTAGAATTTAACTGCAAATGAAAAACAATTTTTATATATCTGAACATAAATATTGAATGTATGTGTTATATGTATAATAAAAGAAAAATAAACAAAAAATAAAAAACAGATAACTAAAATATTCTTTGAGCTTCATCACTATAAATATTATTGTCCACATTGATACGTGATATGTATAATAGTAAAAAGTATTATTAAACTAATAGAAAAACAATTAAATCTTATTTTATATTTATAAGTTTTTTATCTAATTTCTTCCCGAAATTATCTATAGAAAGCACAAATAGATATTATCACTCAACAACTACATGATATTATACAATTTTGTATATAACTTTTATATATATATATACACACACATATATATATAAATCTATTTCTTATTCATCCTATTGTAAAATTGATAACATTTTAAAATTGATTAGTAGTTAAAGACATACATCATTAGACATTGTATTTTAGCATTAAAAACGGTAATAATTTAAGTCGTTAATATATATATGTTGCATTTACAATTTGTTACCTTCAGTAAAAATGTATAAGTTAAGCAATGACGAACGTTTGATAAGTAATATAGAAATAAGTCCTATGAAAATTATGCATAATTCAGTTAAAATGACAAGAATTTCCCATACTGATAGAAGAACGTTAAAACAATGAGTCGTGAGAATATAAATCCGTTTCTGACGTATAGAAAAAATACGAAGTACGTGAATGATTAAAATCAACAATGATCGTTTTGATAAATTAATGTATTATTTAAAATAAGTAGTTGGATATTATTTTATGAAAAATCTATAATATAACAAGTTCAAACGCGAAGACGAATGAAGAAAGAGACGCACAGTATTCACGAGACAGAATAAGCGATACACATAAAGTCGAATTAAGTTTTGATTACCGGGCAGAAAGAGTCATCCTCGTGGGATAACAGTCCATAGGATTGAGCAGGTGTTGTAGTTCCGAGACTAAATTTGCATTCTTTTTGTTGACGAAGACATTAATCACGAAATATGAAAGAACCGTAAATTTTGACTCATGACGGACGTATACAGAGAGCCTCACTCGTGCACGCGCAAATACATGCATCCATGGCCGCACTGTATGACACTTTATATTTGTATATAGTACAAGCATACTGTTCGTTTCTTGATGTTTGTCCTATACTTCCCTCTGTCGGACGCCATGTTGTGAAAAGTTAAAACGACATCAGGTGTTAAAATCAGATATTTTTTATTTTCCTTATAAATAGTGTTTTCCTTCTTTTTCTTTTTCAAATAATTCGTCAAAATTTGAAAAATTATTTCATTCCTAAGTAGATCACTCATCTGATTAATCATCTATATACATCTATATACATCTACATACATTTGTATTTACCTATATTCAATCGTTTATACTCTAGGTCAGATCTGTTTCTATACGAGATAGAAATAGAAAATATATTACATTCGAGAAAAATAATAAATAAATATTGATCGTAATCGAAGTAACGTTTAATTATTACAAATTTTATCTAGATAGGTTTCTATTTTATCTGAATGAATATCTAAGTAAAGATCGAACAAATACTGCTTTTGTAGTTCATGAATACATGTTAGAAAATTCGCCGATCGATAACACCTAAAGCATTTTTATTATTTACAAAAGTATAAATATGAGATGTTTCGAATGAGATTTAGAATAAGATTTTTTACTGAAACAATTTGTTTTAAAATAAAGTAGAAATTATTTTGAATTAACGATAAAAATAAATCGTTTTATTTAAAATAATCTATTTTTAATAATTTATTTAAACTTTAAATACATCGTTAATGTTTACGCAATTCAGATTTAAAGTATTCTTACGAGTTATTATTATAATAGTAAAGCAAATATATATATATATACACAGCATATATTTTTTTTCACTTATCCGAATTCTGTAGATAATGTAGAATACTTACCAACTCGTTACATCAAAATTAATTTATCTTTTGTCATTTTCAAATGTTATGCTCTATCTTACCAACTAGTCATTAGAAACGCATAGTAGTTTGATGCTGGTAAAAATTAAAACTACGAATTTTTGATATTACTACATTAATACAAGTTTGATAACTATAAAAGCTATATAATTTTTTGTATAATGAAGTTACAAACGATTAAACCAGATCGATAATCTTAGAATTCATATGATGTTATGAATAATATTGATTATTTAAATTTCATCGCATAGAGGTTATTTTGTATACAAATTTATTTAACGATAAAGCATATAAAATTATATTAAAAAGAAATAAGGATTTCGACTTATGTAAGTAATTTCTAATATAACTGAATACAATATAGAATTTAAGGAATTTATATAACATGTATGAACATAGTAAAAACATGAGAATATAAACGAAGTCTTCTAATAAATATATCATTATTTATACAAATATTTTTTAAAATATAAAAATATTTATTATAAAACAATACTATGCATCGAAAAATTATAGTGCTTGAAGAGTTATTTTTATGGAATAATTTATAGAATTAATATAAATTATCTGTTGTCGATAATATCATTTTTGTAATATATTTAAATAGTTATGAAATGTATTTAAAAAATTTTTATGCTTTTAATATAAAAAGAATATATATCTTCTATGAAAGAAAATATTGTATAATTTACAAAATTTCTCATTTTTTCTCTTCATAATTATATTGTATTTTTGTTTATATCTTTAGAAAAAGTTGTTGAACAAATCTAAGATAGAAATAATTCTATCATTTTTACAGTAATTTTTCAATATGCTCTGGATACAAAAAGCAATAAAACTTCGACATATCCACTATTTTAAAATAAGATCTATGATTTGTATAATTCCAAATCATCAATCTATTAGATATTCTAAAATTTGTATATTACATACGAAGGTATCTTTAAAACAATTAAAAAATATAAATTATCAAAAAGTATGTAATTTTCATACAACATCTAAATTATATATACCACCAATTTTTGCTGTTATCTTACGTCCAATTTTGAGATTGAGTGCATTTATACTTGGACGTGGTATTAAACGATGGTGGCAAAAGAAATCAACACAAGAACAAGAATATTATAAACTGATGTTTAGAGAAAACAGAAACATATTTTTAGGTAAATAAATTAATATATTTTATGAAAATAATAATGTTGAGTTCTTATAATTTTTTAGGATCATTGGTTCTATTATTCTTAATGTTTATTATTTATTATGTAATACATCTTGAAACTGATCCAATAACTAAACGAAAGCGATTTATAATATTTAATAAAAAAGAACAAGCTGCATTAGGCCAATTAGTTCTTGAAATGGTGAGATTTAGGCGTTACATATCTTATTGTATTTTTAATTATAAATATAATTAACAAGATATCTTACTGAAAAAATATTATATTTTGTTTATCTTTCAGCATTTAGAGGAACATAAAGGATTATTAGTAGCAAAAGATCATCCTGCATATAAAAGACTTATCAAAATTATAGAAAATATATTGATTAAAAATAGAGACTTGATTTCTATCGAAAATAAAAATTGGACATTAACTATTATTGATTCTCCTATAAAAAACGCTTATGTTTTACCTGCATGTATCACAGAAAAGAAAATTCTATTTTATACTTAAATATTCTCGTAATTTTAAGTTAGATAATTTTTAGGAAAGAAATATATTCGTCTTTTTGGGTATTTTGAACATTATCGATAATGATGATCAATTAAGTGTTATACTTGCTCATGAAATGGCACATGCATTGCTATTGCATTCGGTAATTAATAGGAAAATAACAAATTATTTCTAAGTTCAATTCTATTATTACAAGTTACTAGTAATAACTACTATGGTTTTTATGTATTACTAGGTCGAACAATTTTCGCATGCACTATTAATAGATGTTTTAATGACAATTCCTATTTTGTTACTTTGGGCAAGTTTTCCTGATTCATTAGCATTTCTTTTACACGTGATTGGACAACATATTGTAAATCTTTTACATAATTTACCATATAGTAGATCATTAGAAAACGAAGCTGATGAGGTGGGATTAAAATTAGCTGCAAAAGTAAGTCATTCAGTTAAAGTTTTTAGAAACATATTCTATCATACGAAATCTACAAAATACAGAACATATGATTCTTTTAAGGCCTGTGTAGATGTACGTGAAGCAGTTGTGTTTTGGGGTACTATGAGAGTGCTTTCAGAAATGAAATTAGCATCCAAAGTTGTACCTTGGCTATCAACACATCCTGCTCATGGAGACAGAGAGAAAAGTTTAAATAAAAAAATAACAAAGGCAATAGAATTAATGAAATCATCTGGTGTATGTTTTTAATAAGTATCACTTTGTACTAGTAAAGTAAATTTAATTTATTTTTGTATGTAAAATATATTATACTGTTTTTCAGTGTCCAGAATTAAATCCAATTGATCCAAGAAATACATTTTACAAACGCACTTTGAAAGACCACGAATTTTATTTTAAACAAAAAGGAATAATAATAACATAATGTACACAAGATGTAAACGCTACAGAAGTTTATAGTATATAATATGTTTGTAAGAAACATGTGTATTATAACTTATAACTAACACATTATTTTTATAAAATAGTTTTATTCAGAATACCATTTAAAGATTTTTTACTTGAAAAAATCGATAACGTTATCTTTAATCAGTTATTATAATGTGAAGTTTTATATAATAAATTTATATATTATAAAATTATGATTTGTGTGTACAGGTATACTAAATTTATGCAAAAATGTAATTTTATATATACAAATGATATTTTTTTGTTTTTATTATTGTATATTTATATTTACAATACTAACAATGATATGAGTAATTTATACACAGAAAACAATATTTATACCTTCGTATACAAACAAATACAAACATTTATATGTGCATACATATATAGAGGATTTTAATATTCATCAATTTGGATTCAAAGGTTTTAACAGAATAAATTTATATATATGTGTATGTGTGTGTTAGAAGAACTTCTTTATAGATATAAACGTAAACGTATTAATTATTTACGTTTGTTAATTTACAAAATCAATGTTAGAAAAAATATTAGTAGTCATATTAAGGTTTTATTATCTATATATATCACAATTTACTTCCTAAAAAAATAAAAATCAAAAATATAATTGTATATACTGCTAATTACAACTATAATTTTCTGTGAAATGTGAGTATAAATTATATGAAACATGTTTTTATAAAATGTAATATATAGAATATAATTAATATTTTTTTTTATAAGCTAAAGAAAAAGCAAAATTATATAGAAATCTACTTTTATAAGCATTATTAGCTATCTTGCTAAATGCTTTCCAAGTCAATCCTGTCCATATAATTTAAGTTTTTAGTTTTGAATGCAATTATAGTTCTTTATATGCATGATGTTTATATGTATATTTAAGTATATTATTATATTTTTTTTTATATTAATATCATGGTATATGAATACCACATTTGTGTAGTGGATTTTTTTTTATCCAGGTGCTTAATGTTTTGCTGCCTATAAATTGTTCAGCATAAACATGTATTTTCTTTTTTTGAGCGTTTGATATATCATGCTCATATAGTGTGTTATGTCGTGCATTGCAATCATATATGTAGTATGGACAATGAACTCTTTGAGTTTTTCATTGTATCCATAAATCTTTTAAAGTATTGACTAGTGATTAATTATATCACAGTCTATTATCGTTTTATGCACCTGGAAGTCATTTTTATTTTTGCATTCATGAACAAAATGTTTATATGATATTTTCTAAGAAATAAAAAAACAATATTAATTGTATTTTTTAAACCTCACGTATTTTTAACCAGAATTATACTATATTAATAATAACAGTATTCATAATCATAATAATAATAATAGTAATAATAATAATAATCATAATAATAATCATAATCATAATAATAATAATAATAATAATGATAATAATAGTAGAAGTAGTAGTAGTAGTATAGTAGTAGTAGTAATAGTAATAATAATAATAATGTGATAATAATTATTATCATAAAAACATGATATAAAAAAAAAAAGAAACCTCAGATATTTATGAACAATTTATACTCACATTTTACTTTAAATTTTCCTACTTTAAATATGCAAAAATATAGACATTCTTATAATATATCTATAACATTGGTTTTCATAAATCCATCTTTTTTGTATGAATAATTACGCTTGTATTGTATAAATCTAACAAAATTTTGAAATTAGAATTTTTAGTAATTCCTTTAAAAAAATTTTAGTAATTACTTCTATAAAATTAAATAAAATTTGTTTACTATGTTCGTTTAAGAATAGTTGATCTGCATTGATATTATAATTATACATATCTCATCTGTAAATTATTGAAGAATTTACGTGATTTATGTTTTTTCGAATATTTTTTGTCTTAAGACATGTAAAATTTTTTTACGTATATTGCTTATTTAAAAGTAATATATTATTACACAATTTTTTTTATCTTTTAATGATATACTGTATGTGTGTGTGAATAATTTTACTTTCAGAGTAATATTAATTTCTTATAAAATATTTTAGAGATATAATATAAATATTACTATTACTATGTATGCTGAAATGGCAGTACATTCCAAAGAAACTTCTTTTTTTTAATTTAGCTTATATGAATTGAGAAACAAACATAGTAAGCAATATAAGATGAATAGTATTACTTAAGTAATACTTTGAAATTTTATTTTCACATATAACTCTGAAAGTTTATAAATAGGATAGACAAATATTACATGCAGGTGACATGTGTTATTTGTAACGTATGATTAGATTTATGTACAAAGAAAGAGACATAAAGTATTTTTTTCTTATTTTGCACACACATCACATATTATTCATCAGATCAAATATTTTATAGTTATATCAAATGTGGAAAAGAATTTAATTCATGTATAGTTTTGTAATCAAAACTGACTGTACATGATGATAAAAGTTAAGCTGTATCTTTTTATCAATGTAATAAAATATTACAAATCATGAATGAACAACAAAAATGTAATAATAAGCAATTTGCAGATATTACATATGTAACTATATGTTATATATAATTTGTAAAGTGAAATTTTTGTAGAGATGACGTAGTTACATTAAAAAAAATGTTAAGTGATATTTTTTCATTTTTTGTATTATTTAGAATAGAGATGTGCAAAATTGACTCACAGAGTCAATTGTTCCTTATTCTTACTATTTATTTTATTTTTCCTTAGCGAATTCTCACTCCTGCCAGTGCTGCCATGCAATTAAAAAAAGCAGTATTTAAAATGTTTTGACATTCTGACTTATTTATACTGTTGGATTTGTCTTGAAAAGCTCTATTACATGCTATAAAAAAGTAGTAAAAAAAATCTTATAAAATGTTATTCGGAAAAATTAAATACTGCTTTTACGTTTTCAGGATATTCCATCATGAAGAAAAGCATTTTGTATCAATAAAAAAAATAAAGGCAGTATTTCATTATAAATATATATATATATATATATATATATATATATATATATGCATAATTTCGTTATTTTCTTTTATTATACATTATTGGGAAGAACTTGTTCTTATACGATTTTTTAAATAACTTCTCAAAAGGCATTTTTTTAAAATTAACTCTTAGAGATACTGCCTTTCATGATTGCATGACAGAACAGCAAGCGTTTATTTACTATTATTAGATTACCACGCTATGCTATTATTTTTTGTCTACAAATAAAGAGATCGTACGTGGATTATAACATTTGAAAATGCTGTAGAAGTAAGCATACTCTAATGGAAATAATAAAATAACACTAGTAGGAAAATCATTTTTTTCTGACAAGAAGTTAGCACATCTCTGGTTTAGAATATAAACTTAAACCTGATGTTGCATACTATGTTTTAATCTACTATTATATTTAATTGCAAATGTTTTGGATAAACATCTCATCTAAAGAATAATGAATTAAAAACATTTGATTGCTTTTCCTTTTTTCTTTAATTAAAATTAATGAAATATAAAATATTATTATGAAATTTTATGAATATCCAAAACTTCAGCACCTTATTTATATTAAGTAATATTTCTTCAAGCAGAAAGACATGAATCTGAAACATCTTTCTAACTTTTTAATGATAGCAAAATTTACTTACTAAACGCTTCTGGTGGTATTTGTCCTCGCTTGAAAAATTCTTGAAATGCAGATACAGCATTTTCATAAATCCATTGAACTTCTTGCAAACATTTTAAACTCCATTCCAGATTCATGTTTGTCTGCTGACTTAATGTTACAGTCATTTGTTGTTTTACTTCTTCTGATAATTGAGGAACCGTTGTTTCTACACCAGAATTTGAGGTTTTAGATATCGAGGGGCCTTCGGACATTTGTGCTTCTGCAGTATGATTTGATAAAAGTTTATGTTGCATTTCAGTTGGATGACTGATATGTAACTGTTCGTTAAGAATACAATATCCGTTTCCCTTTGGCACTATAATAAATGTCCTGTTAAAATACCGTACTGGTTCATCTTTACTATTCAGCTCTTTAAATAATCCGGTTACTGTAATTAACATCATTCCTTCCTAGAAAATAATTAGATTAATTTAAAATATATCATACTTATTATATATTTATAGATTTATTTACATATGAATTTAAATATCTTACAGTAACTAGACTAATATCCATTGTGAATGTGTGTAGATGATGTCTAGTTTGTGGCATTTCTGAGATAAATGAAACCACAGGCAATCTTCCTTGTTTTAATAATTTTTGTCTTTTATTAGTATCATTTATTCTAAATAAATTTCTATTTTCCAAGATGTATGTACTTAATCTGTAAAAAAGAATAAGAATTTGTAATATATTTTAGTCATATACTACTGTACTTTTTAAAATCGATTTAAATTTTAGTTAAAGTTAGAATTACAAAAATGTTACATGTAGATGTTTATTTTATTATACATTCAGTCATAATTTTTATGATTTTTTTAAATATGAAATATTGACTTACTTATTTGCATTATGAGCATGAGTAGTTACTGTTAAACTGAAGCATGCATGTTCGTCGTAAGCATCTAGCAGTGGTTGACGATTAGCACTATCGAAAATCATGAAATACTGTTGCAGAAATTGACTTGCTACTTCTTGGGCCTTGGTATCTGTAGTGAATATTCGTTGGGTAGGAGGTATCTTTGAAGTATCATCCACAACATCGAATAAGATTGGACGTGGTAGCTCCATACCATCCTTTCAAAATATATTATATATATTTGTTGTGTACTCAAATAATTATGTCATTAACATATATTTTAGTTTAATATATATCTTACCAGTCTCAGGAGCTTGGGAAACCTTTTCCGCACATCACTATTGCCAAGAAAGAAAAGCCAGAAGCCCGGAAGCTTCAAGTTAATTGTAAATAACAAAAATATTTGCCTATTTATTTCATAATTTAATAATTAAGATAATAGAAAAACCAACTTACTATCGGTATATGCTCATGAACTAATGTGAACTTACATTAGACAACATTAGAAATATTGTTGAATATTTATATAATTTTGAATATGAAATTTAATTAAAAATAAAAATGTATGAAAAAAGGGCAGCATGAAATCTGAATATGTAATTAATAAAATATCTTGTGCGTGTACGATGTGCATGTATATCTATAATTTTAGAGAAATTCTTAATTTGAAAAACAACATTACCATTTCAACATTACATTACCTAATATAATCACTCTGTCGAGACTTATATTTGACGCACACAGGATTTCCAGCTAGCCGTAATTCTTCTAATTTTAAATCTTTCAAAACATCTAATTGATTAATTTCTCTTATCTGGAAATTATTTATGTAAGAGTAATATATTTAGTATTTTTTTTCTTTCATTAAACTTGTGAATACATTATTACCTTATTATCACCTATATACAATATTTTCAATTTTGGAAATTTTTTATGAAGCACATTGAGTCTTTCAATTAAATTAAGTTTGTTGCCATCTAAATTTAAAGCTTCTAATGTGGGAATATGTTCTGAGACAATGTCCAATACAGTTAGTAACATAACTGGTCGAAACAATGCACAAAAATAATCAGTGACAAGATCTGTAATATGGAAATAATAAAAATAGTAAATAATAAACTCATTTTTTATAGTAGACTTGATTCTAACCTGGATCTTGATGAAATCTTGACAAATCTAAAGCATTGTTTTCTTGAACATATCGTTTTACCATAGCTTGCTTTAATCTTTCTTTTAGTTTATCATTAATTTCACATTGAGGAAATCCTGGTTTAACCCTAACTTGAAGCTTAAAACCATCTGTTGTGGTAATTTTACGATCACAATTAAGAAGTGCATTTGCTGTTTTGTGATCATCGACATAGAAAACGGCTTCACTCCCCATAGCTTTATACTATAAAAAGAAATAGTCATTAAAGCTTTTTATTAAATAATGTATGCAAAGTTACTTTCAAAAATATTGGGTAATGCTTACCATAATTGGCACAAAAGTTTCTGGGGCGATATAACTCAAAAGATTATTTATTACATAGTCTTTTGTATATTTTTGTCCATATGGTATCTAAAGAAAAAAAAATATTATATAATATGTGTATATACTTGTATTTATGCATATGTATGTATTTATAACTAAATAATACTTACAATAATCTTGTACCAATTAGCTTCTCCAAGAGTAAGTTGTGGTCTAGGGAGTATACCTCCTCGAAAACCTCTAGGTGGTAAAGGGCTATTTCTACCTCTAGACAAGCCTCTTCCTCTTCCTCTTACAATTACTTGTCTATTATTATTGTTATTATTGTTATTATTTGAATTTGCACCCATTGGAATATCATCATCTAAATAAGCCTCTAACAAACTTCTTGGTATATCTCTATTAGGCCTTGGTTGTGGCTTAAACGATACACGAGGTCTATTACTATACAATCTTCCTTCCATTCTGACAAGTCTATCGTCATGTCCTATATCAATATAATGGAATATTAGATAACATATCTTTTTCTTGTTTGTATTTTTAATAGCTTTTAAAGTATTGAGCTTTTTCAATCTTTACAAAAAAAATTACAAGAACAAAGGATGTTATGGAATAATAAAAAAATGATTACTAAAGAGATTATATTAAAAAATACGATATTAATACTTATTTATAAGTCATTTTATAATATATAGAAAAAATACAAGTGACGAATAAAGTATCAAGAATAAATTGTCTATGACGAAGTAATGTGTTATAAATAAAGCATAGTTAGATCATAAATAATATTTACCAAAGTAATGTTTGTCTTCAGAATTATTTGCTCGTCCCCCTCGATTACCCCACACGGATTTACCGGATTTTTTGGGCATTTCGAATAAATTAGATAATACATAAAATCAAAAGTATGAAATATTTAGCATTGCAGTCAATGCAGCAGGTTAGAAAATATTACGATCTTTTAAGAAGAAGCAGTACCTTGAAACCCAAAATCTACGTTGATCAAAGCGCTACTTAGTAGTGAATTTTCGAAGTTCAGTCATGTATAGTGAATGTACATTCAAGTGCATTGATGGCGCATGATGGGAGTACCCATGCCAATTTACCTAGGTTCATTTCCGTATACAATTCTGCAACGTATTATTGGAAGATAATTGGACAAAACTTGAAAAATCTATATATATCATTCTTGACGACCACATTCCAATTCTAAGAAGTATAAATAATTGGTGCTTCGAGGAAGATTATTTGTAAGGCTCATATATATATGCTTTTCTATAGGTGCATAGAAACTTGTAATGTTATAAAATAAGTTTCATTATGAAAGCAAAGAAATTATAATAATATGTTAAAACATATAAATTATATATATAAACATCATTTTTAAATACTATATTTTAAGAATTTCCGATTTAATCTTTAGCAACTACTGTGACCAGTAGGAACATAGTTAAATAAAATTTGAAAATCAAGTAGCCAATCATTGGAAGTCAGGAAGATATATATTAACAATGATTGGATTATCTGCATCAATTATGAATGTTTTATCCAATCGTTATAAACTTTTGACAAGAATATTCTATTGTAGAAGAATTTGTGTTTGTGATTGGAAAACGAATTAGGACTAGTTTACATATTTTGTTAGCGCCAACAATGTAATCATGATTGAGAACTAGATAATTTCGTAAAGGCTAAATTTAATGGATCGTCACTCAGTTGCTGTCATTTCTGATAATCGGCATACGATATGCCAACTCACCTACTATTATGTATTTATGAATTTTATCATAAAAGTATTAGAATTTGTGACAGAGTATTAATTTATCATGAGCTAGAGTGACGCTTTATATATTTAAACTTATTAACAAGGGAACACACACTTTGTCATGATGGCAAATACACTCGTCGCAAATAGTCAAGATAATACCTCGAAATTCTTAGAATCCCTTCAAGCCGACTTGAAGGTTCTTGCTTCTGAAAGTAAGAAAAAGTATCCTCAAATAAAAGAGGTCAGTTACAATTACTTATATTCTTTTACTATACTTTTCTATTGCGTTACTTTGAATAAATGTAGGTTAAGTTTCAAGATCTAACGTTAGAGTTATATATTATACTAATAAGTATAATGTTATATTTGTTTTTAATAGAACTAATTATATATTATAAGTATTTTATATATATTATCTTTAATATAATAAAAAATATATATTAATTTCAAATCATTTTTGTTAGTCATGTGAGGAAGGAATAACAAAAATAAGGACTGCTATGAGTACACCAGGAGGTCCAATATATTATATTGTAAATCAAATCTTATATCCTTTAGTTCAAGGTTGTGAAAGTAAAGATATAAAAATCATTAAAGTTAGTATTTTTTCTGATAGTTTTGTTATTATAATTACAAGATATAAATGTTATATTATCATGATATAATTTTATTTATATATCATTAAAAATTAATAATATCATTAAATTGTTTCAGTTTTGTTTAGGTATAATGCAACGATTAATAACTCAGCAAGCTATAGATCAGAAAGGTGCTCGTTATATTACAGATACATTATGGATGCTTATGGAAACAGGAACTGAAGAAGTTAAAGTTTTACAGACTGTAACTCTTCTCCTTACTAGTAATACTATTGTCCATGGAGATACACTTGCAAGGGTAATTAGGAATATATTAAGTTATAAAAATAAAATGCACATAATAAAATTTTATCTATTATTATCAATTGAAATTTTTACTTGCAGAATCTGGTTCTTTGCTTTAGATTGCATTTTACCAAGGATTGTACAACAATAAACACAGCAGGTGCAACAGTAAGACAACTGGTATCATTAGTATTTGAACGAGTAGTTGCAGAAGATGAACAGATGCTTGATCATCCAGAAGTTGAAGAAGTTAATTTAGAGGAATTGAAAACTCCAACGAATCAAGCACCGAAAGGTCTTGGGCCTTGTGCTGCTGATGCATATTTAATGTTTCAGGTAATTTAATTAATCTTTTCTTCATACATAAGAAGAGAATTAATAAGTCATTTCTTTGAAGGATTTAGTACAATTGGTAAATGCTGATCAACCATATTGGCTCATAGGTATTACTGAAATGACAAGAACATTTGGTTTAGAATTACTAGAATCTGTTTTAACCAACTTTTCATCTGTATTTTTTAAGGTATTTAAAAAAATGTTACTTAAATTAATTTAAACAAAGTAAAATATTTGTAGAGTAATTTTCTTTTTTATTATTCAGCATCCTGAATTTAGTTTCCTACTAAAAGAAAGAGTGTGTGCACTTGTAATAAAACTATTTTCTCCCAATATTAAATATCGTAATTCTGTGCCAGCTTCAATACAACAAGCAACGCCACTCGATAAACCGTATTTTCCGATCAGTATGCGTTTGTTGAGAGTTGTATCTATCCTTATACAAAAGTACCATTCTCTCTTAGTAAGTATAAAAAAAGAGTATACATTTTTTCATGTTGATATAAAAATAATTTGGTACTTGTAATAAGTATTATTTAATTTTAGGTAACAGAGTGCGAGATATTCTTATCTTTAATTGTTAAATTTTTGGATCCAGACAAGCCTACTTGGCAAAGAGCTTTAGCATTGGAAGTATTGCATAAAATGACAGTACAAGCTGATCTTTTAACAAATTTTTGTGAATGCTATGATTTGAAACCACATGCAACAAATATTTTTCAGGACATTGTAAATAGTTTAGGTGCCTATGTACATAGTCTTTTTGTTAATCCTCAAATGATAGGACAAACTGGAACAGGTAATTACACTAAAAATCTACCAATAAAATAATAGATGAATGTGCATAATATATATTTATTTTATATAGCAACAAATACACCAATACCACAAGGTACTGGCTCTCCAATCTTCACAGGTATGCCTGTTGGTCCTGGTATATCTCCACAACCTGGATTTTATTCACGTGGTATTTGGTTACCAGTAGTAGCATCATTTACAAGTGGACATACCAAATCTATTTAGTAAGAATTATAAAATTGTATAATATCTAATTTATAATTTGGCATTGCTCTGATTTTCAATTTTATTATTGCCACCACTGTTGTTATTACTGCTTTTGCTGCTATAAATCTAATAATGTAATAGTAGTAGAAGCAGCAGTACTGGTGTTTATAATAATAGTAATTATATATTATTAATATTATTGTTGATAATATTGAACTCTTATAAACATGATCGGTGTGATTTACATAATTATAAGTGTAGAAAAATATGTGTTTCAGTTTGGAAATGCTTGATAAAGTTGAACCACCACAAATACCAATTGGTTATGGAATTAGTGTAGCTTATGCATGTCTATTAGATATAATACGATCGATTGCTCTTGCAATTAATGGCACAAGAGAAGAAAATGCTGAAAGTCATTATAAACCGACTGAATTTGAACAAAAATTGCATGTACAACTGATCACTTCCAGTTGGTGTGGTTTACTGGCAGCATTAAGTCCATTGATCGATGCAAGGTACTCTTTCATAGCATATTATTTTTACAATTATTCATATTCTCCTGATAGTTTAATAAATATCATAAAACATTTTCAGTACTGATGAATCTGCTACAGAAAATGTTTTAAAAGCAATTCAAACATATGCAGCTCTATGTGGTCAACTGGATTTGCAAAGTCCTCGTGATGCATATATTACTGCAATATGTAAAGGTTCTTTACCACCTCATTATGCCTTAACAGTACTGTATAATGCACCTCAAGGTATACCATGTGCACGCACACAAGAATCGAATCAATATAATTTATCTATGGGTGAGCCAGATCATCGACATCAAGTTGTTGCTGTTGGAACTCCTTTACCAACAGCTTCTTTACCTGTTGGTATGTAAATATTCTTAAAACTTAATTTCTTACATATGAATATAAAAAAAGCATTCATATGTAAAAAAAACTCGGTAAACATTTCGAATAACTATAATGTGAAATGGTGCAACATACTCTTACGTTTATTATACGTTAATCAAGCATGTTGCACTATTATATAATCACTAAGTATAAAATACAAATATTAAATACAATAACTATACTTAGGTGCACATCAAGGTCCTGTTATGTTAACTGCAAAAAATCTTCAATGTATGCGTGCATTATTGTCACTGGCACATTGTCATGGCAGTATACTTGGTAGTGCTTGGCATTTAGTACTAACCACTCTTCAACATCTTGTTTGGATACTTGGTTTGAAACCATCTACTGGTGGATCTTTGAAAGCTGGAAGATCTGCTGCTGATCCCAATGCAGTATTAACTAATGCTGTAATGGCAGATCTACCTGTACTTAGTGCTATGTTAAGCAGATTATTTGAAAGTAGTCAGCATCTTGATGATGTGGCTTTACACCATTTAATAGACGCTCTTTGTAAATTGAGTCACGAAGCAATGGAATTAGCATATTCAAATAGAGTATGTTCTAAATACTTTTAAAAATTGTTTGCTTTTATTTGTAGATATTTAAATCTATTTATAACATTTGATTTTTTAGGAACCATCACTTTTTGCTGTAGCTAAACTCTTAGAAACTGGTTTAGTAAATTTGTCACGTGTAGAAGTTTTATGGAGACCACTTACAAATCATTTATTAGAAGTATGTCAACATCCACATATTCGTATGAGAGAATGGGGTGTTGAAGCAATAACATACCTTGTCAAAATGGCATTACAATACAAATATCCACAACCATTGCGTGACAACCAAGTAAGTATTTTTTTAGTTATTAATTATCATTAATAGTTATTAATTATAAAAAAATAATCTAAATGCAAAAATAATCTAAATATTGATTGGTGAATAGAAATAAATTTTTCAATTTTGTTCTTGTAGAAGTTGCAGACATTACTTTTAGGGCCATTGTCAGAATTATCTTCAGTGCATCATGGAGATGTCCGACAGCGACAATTAGAATGTGTCTTGCAAATACTTCACGGTGCTGGAGAAACACTTTTTCATGGTTGGCCACTAGTCCTTGATATCATAGGAGCAGTGTCTGATCATCATGGGTAATTGTAGATCAGAAATTTATATTGTAAAATTATATTTAATGGTTTTTACATAATAATAATATTTATTTTAATAATAAATACTTAATCTCAAAATTTTTGTTTGTAGTGAAGCCTTAGTACGCATTGCTTTTCAATGTCTTCAACTAGTAGTAACTGATTTCTTACCAGTAATGCCATGGAGATGTCTCCCTCAATGTGTTGATACAGCAGCAAAGTTTGGGTCACAAACACAAGAATTAAATATATCACTTACAGCTGTTGGCCTAATGGTGAGAACATAATTTAGTTTATATATGTATATGTAGTTGGGGAAAAAAAAAAACCTTATTTGCTTTATACAAGTACTAAAAAATTAATTTGTATAGAGTTATTTATAAATTTTAGTGGAATATAAGTGATTATTTCTACCAAAATCAAGAAAAACTATGTATCTCTTTACGTGGAGATTCATCATCTGTATTTCCTGATTTTCCTGGTACAACAAATATTCCACCATTTGATAAACTATGGATGTGTCTTTATGCAAGATTAGGTAATTCAGTTTTCTTTGCATAACTTGTACATTATTACTACAAATTATTATTTAAATTTATTTTTTCAATTTCTTTCTATCAGGTGATCTATGCGTGGATTCTCGTCCTGCCGTACGTAAATCAGCTAGTCAAACTTTATTTTCTACAATTTCTGCACATGGTAGTCTTTTACATCAGCCAACATGGCAGGCAGTGCTTTGGCAAGTCCTCTTTCCATTATTAGGTAAAGTAAGAAGTTTATCTAATTCAGCAAGCAATGAAAAGGTCGATACTGGTGGAAATATACTTATTCATCACAGTAGAAATACAGCACAAAAACAATGGGCAGAAACACAGGTGTGTGTTTAATATAAAAACATAGAAGATTTGACATTTGAAATTTTTAAAATGAAAATATACTAATTTTATAGGTTTTAACATTAAGTGGTGTTGCAAGAGTTTTTAATACAAAACGCCAACTCCTACAATTATTAGGTGATTTTCCTAGAGCTTGGTCATTACTTCTTGAATTTATAGAAAATTCTGCATTGAGTAAAAATAACGAGGTATGCACCTGTGTAATATGTACAATATAATTAGATATATTAATATATAAACTTTAACTAAATAAAAATATGTATAAATCTTTTATAGGTATCCTTAGCAGCATTAAAATCATTTCAAGAAATTTTATATTTACAAAAAGGATGTGATAATAATGAAATAACGCATTCAGCTGATTCGGAAGCACTTTGGATAGTAGCATGGCGTGTTTGGCTTAATATCGGTACAGAAAGTACTACACCTCCGCAAGAAAATGAAACGGAACCTTATGTTCCTTCACAAGCTTTTTTGACTGCTCTTGTTCACATATTTCCGGCTGTCTTTCAACATATTAGAAAAAAGTATGTAATTCGTTATAATTTACAAAATTTTATTTCTGTCGTGTATAGATATGTGTTCATATTTTTACTCTTTTTTATTGTAGATTTACAGGGACTGACTTAGATAAATTATGTGTTGTATTAAAAAATGTAGTCGCAGTTCCAGTACATGGCGAATCAACGCCTTACATTCTACCCACTGTACCAGATGTTGTTCTCACACATTTACAAGATGGTGTACTACATTCCATGGAGCTTCTTCAAAAGGTGCAATATTATTTTACTAGATACCTTAGTTGGTTTGTTCTTCTTGGATATCTAAAAAATAATCAATTATATAGGAAGCGTTAAATGGACCTGAAAACCTGAGAACAATGATAGTTTTAATATTTCTTCAATTATTAAGTTTCTCAAAGCTTGCTTGTGAAGCTCCTACTTATGGTAGAATACCAACTAAACACATCTCACAAATTAGAGGTGTATCTGTACGTATTTGCATCTTTAATTATTGTTTAAACAGTTTATGGTAAGCGATGTTTAAGCATCTTTATTTATTTAGGCTGACTGGGTGATTATGAATTATGTTCCCTTTGGAGAAAAAGCATTATCCATGGTTGTAAACTTATATCAAAAGACTGCGCACGAAATGGCTGTAATTGATGGACAAGTATTAAAACACATAATAGAAGCTCTTCATGTGCCTCTCTCCATGAAATATGCATGCCCTTCTTCAACAACATGGAAGTTAGCTGTTACAAGTTTATTAGCTGTTTTGCATACCGGTTTACCATTAGCACGCAAATATCCGGAGCATTTTCAAAGCATGTGGCCTGAACTTGCAAGCACATTGGATGACTTTCTATTTCCAAAAAGGTATAATTTTTTATCTATATTCCTCATTTTTTTGTTTATACAAAATATTTTATAGAATTGAAATTTCAATATTTTTATATTATTTTCAGTGTAATAAATGTAGAACGTGGAGCTGAAGAAATTCAAGCAGATGAAGCAGTCGATTGTCAAGTAATGGAGTTACTTAGAGATGAAGTATTACCACATTCACAGTACATACCTCACCAATTTATTTTGCGAGTTGTTATGCTTCTAAATAAAGGATCTATACACTCTGCAACTACAGTGAATATTGGTAATACTCTAAATTTATTATTGTTATATATTTGATTATAAGAAATGATTTATTATTTAACAATACATTTCCAATTTCCTTTATATTACTATATTAATTTCCAAAATATTAACAATTAGGATATGTATCAAAATTTACATTTAATAAAAATAAATGTTGTATATCGTTGTAGAAAGTAGCGGCGAAGCGAAGTTAAGAGAAGAATTTGCAAAGACATGTTTTGAAACATTATTGCAATTTTCTTTATTGGATGGATTGAATAACGAATTAGAGCCAGATTCTAATAAAACTTTGGAAAATGATGAAGGCGGAGTCGCAGGTCGTTTAGCAGTTACTGCACTTTTACATAGATTTCAAGAAGTTTTACGGAGATTTATTGAAAATGAAAGGCGCAGTGGAAAATGTCCATTACCTAGGTAAAAGTATCATATTTTAGAAAAACATTAAATACTTATAATTGCATACTTGAACATATATCAAATAATATCTGACAACTATTAAACAATGTATAATATAAAAATATCCTTATATATTTAAAATACTTTGTTATGGTGTCTTTTTCTAGGTACAGATTATCTGAAATATCATTTGTTTTAAAGGCTGTTGCTACACTTGTAATATCACTTAAAAAAGCTCCCCCTAATAAAGGTATAAAATGTTAAATATATCATTTATTCGTATAAATACAATAAATCTAGAAAATATTGTTACATATAAATTTAAAAAATATTATATTTCAGTCGATCGATCCGTATGGGAACAATTAATCGGATTATACCCATGCTTGGTAGAATGTACAATTGCATCTGCTTCAGGTCAAGTAACTCGCTCTTTACGTGAAGCTTTATTACAATATCACGATTTGTTAAAACCACCCTTAAATAATACCCCAACTTCAACTGGTGTTTGACCACTGTATTCATTTCTGTTGAAATGTAATATTGACACGTCATACTACAAAGTAATCAAATATCGTAAATACGCGAAACATATTTAATGTAATTTTATTTGTATATTATGGACATTTACCTAGAGCACGACAATTAGATAATTATCTTATCACATCGATTTACGAAATCAATGCATATATGTTTTGTAGTATAAAGGGATAACTGACAACGGGAGTTCAAATTTGTATAAATTTTTTAGCAAAACGCGTCTATACATAATGCTTGGCAATCAAAAATAAGCTAATATGAATTTTTTAATCAAATTCATATAATCATAGTAGTACCTGCAATCGCAAATATTATGCACATATAACATAAATAATTTTATAATTGTGCTAACAGATAAATCATATTATGTTGTCATATTTTTTTGCAAATTTTATTTAATTTTAAGAAAATATTTTAACGAAAATGTTGCAAATCAAAGAACGTTTATTTAAAATAAAACAAATTTTTGTTTTCATATTAAGTATTCATAAAGATCAATAGATATCATGCATCTTGTAATATAATTTATGATCAATGTCGAATTGCATATATAGATATTATTATATACAAATATACACATGGATATGTGTGTCAGTGATTATAAAAGTGGTTAGATACTATTAGTACGGAAAAAGTCGAGTTACATACATATTTTATTTTATTTTATATTAATGATTGAAAGACTTTAATTAAAAAAAAAAAAGAACATGAGTTAGACTACTTTAATAACCACTGGACATATATACATACATACACTTGCATATATACATGCTATATAGATGCACGCATATACTTATACACATATTTTTTAATCGTGTATATATTTGCAGTTCATGGTCTCATGGCTGGCTTTTTCAAATCAATAGTGTAAATATGAGACACTAGGCAATTATGTCTGTGTATTATCTACAAGACTATTTTATAAAATGTATGACGTTAATACCTAATATAGTTACTTTTATGTAATATCATAAGCATAAGTTGTAAATAAACTCATGCAAATTCAATAAATATCATAGGCATTAATATATAACTTTATCCTATATATTACATATGTGCTCATGCATGTTTTTTTCATAGAGGTATTAATAATTAAAAACTTTTATAAGAGACACAATTCAAAATGCCATTTTTATTTAATGATGTATACACTCATGTTATAATGATAATATTTATATAGATTATGACACAATAGACAATACACAAATGATTATTCCAGCAGATAAAAACAAATATTTGATGTGCCCTTTTCTTTGATATTGCATTATGATACTGCATGTCTAAAGTTACATTGGTCATAAATATAGTATCATCACTATAAAACAGAGCATATTTTATTACACTGTTAATAAAAATACCAACTCCGAATAGAACTATTGCTTTTGATATTTATATAATAAATATTTTGCTGATAATAAGAATTATAAAAAGTGTTCATTGTATGTACTGTAAAAGTTTAACAAATTATTTTAAAATCTTACCATTTTTAAAGTAGTTTTATTATACTTTTTTTATTTAAAAATATACTCTGTTTAGAATTTGCAGCATGTATTACTTGTGATTCAATAAACGATAAAATATATTGTAAATATAATCAAAAAAGAAAAATATATTTAACAAAGATCCGGGCATAAAAAAAGGACTAATATATTTACTTATATATATACGAATTGTACCGTTCACGATTTACTGAATTATAGCGAATAGATCGCAATTTTATATCAGACTCTGAAACATATAGATGCATATAGTAATTTTATCTTAATAACTATAATCGCAAGCTAACAATAAGCAATTTTTTCCCATGTATTAAGATAAAATTTATTTGCTGACAGTTGAGTGTGATATACATAGTGTGCAGCATACACAGATGCACATTCACATGCATACACAGTCAGTGTGAAGTTACTTTTGCTAAAAAATGTATTTTACGTACACGTACTGTTTAATAGCGAGTAAGAGAAATTTAAGAGATTAACTATTTTCCAAAGCAGCTTCTAAAATATTATAATGACGTACTTGTAATTGTTTCTAACTAAGAAAATAAATACAATTCATCGTATATCGTGGAACGAGTGGATAATTTTCTAATTTCAAGCTTTCTATATATTATATCAAAGTTCAGTAGTTAAATCTACAAGTTTAGTGACACGAAGAAATTACAATAAGTAAAGCCAGCTATACACATTGATTTATGGATGTTTGCATAGATACGTTTTTATATGATATAATAATATTGACATCTTCCCCTTGATTTTATTGACATTAAGTAATCTGGTCATTCATTATTCTCCTTTTCTTACATAATAAAATGTGTTATATTTAAAGGCAAGATTACATCGAGTTTAATATGTTGAGAGTGCAATAAAGAAGAATGATATATGAAGTGCTTATGTAAATATTTTCTTTTATATACTTGCACAAAAATTCTTGAAATTTTATTAATAGATATTGCCGAAACATTGCTTATTTTAAAATAGAATCAAGAATTTTATCATATATGGAAATCAGAATAGACATCATAAATGTAAGTTATAATCCTGATAAAATTTAGATCTTTTCATATTCTGCACGAAAATACAGTGTTGTGCATGGTGTAATAAAGATAATTTTATCCTATTCATACTAAATGAAATATATATTCATATTTACATTTAAATGCATATAAAATATATAGATTACAAGTTATCATTTAAACAAATATAGTATTCTATAAAAAATATACGGAAAGCATATGTAATATATATATTTTGTTTTTTTCATTAATAACAATAGTAAGACAGTTGTATATTATAAATAAAAATTTATAAAGAAGAATCAAAGCTATCACTGATTTTAAGAGATGCATATATTGCGACGCCATTATACAAAGAAAATGTGATTATTTTAAGCATGCTTTTTATTTGTCTTAATTAATAATATTATTGATTCATTAGCTTTAATTTTCTTTTATTTTTAATTATTGTCAGTATTTTAGATTGCAGTTTTATAGATTTTATAATAAATTAGATTATCGATAAAATTAATGTTCCTAAATAAAATTTAAATTATAATTATGTATTATTTTAACGATACAACATAATTGTAATTGATAATTAGTCGATATATTTTTATGTCTTCTATAATAAAAATATACATTTAATATATTTTAATAAATAAACGTGAAATGTTGAATTAATCGAAAAATAGATAAATTATGATATATGATGAATTTCGGATTCTATGAGTGTTTACAAATTTTTTACATTTCTCTGTTCTCAATCTCATTTAACTTTGTCTAAGATACACAAGAAATAAATAATGAATATTTTAATACTGTAAAGTAACATCTAGATGATTTCTTTCGCTATATAATTATTATATGATGTGCCCAGTCTTGTACCTAACAATAACAAATGGCGCGCACAACTACATCATGGAACGCAACATGCTTAGATTACACTTTCCTTATTGTATTGTCTATATTTAATTTTATTGTCATATATTTGTAATTTGTTATATTTTATTGTAGGCATATATAGCCTTATTCACTAATCGATAAAGCTTTTCAGGCGAAAAACCTGAGTAGTTGCGTATTGTCATTATTTTAGATTTGGATAAGAATTACTAACATATAATAAATAATTGCACTCTTTAGCAACAAAGTAATATTTACTTAATAAATTCTGTTAATAATATCTTTAACTTCTTAAAGAATAATTTTAATTGTCTTATAACAAATTATTTATAAAAAGAAATTCAACAAAAATATGGAAATAAATAAATAAAAAAGAAAGAAAAATTTAATAAATACGTTATTCAAATAATTAATTTAACAAAATTTCAATATACTTATTCTAGTGCAGCTAACAAAAATGATCGTAATTAATCATAAATTGCGATGTGTTCGCGCGTGCGTGTGTAATTTTTTTTTGCGAACTCAGTCGTATAGTATTATTGTAATAATATCGAACACGTTTACGCGGCATTTATTAATGAGTGCGAATACACATTTACGTACGATATGTGTAAACGCGCGCGTGCGCATATAACTACAAATTGTTAATTAAATTACTCTTCAGATACAGCGGTATACATTGAATTTGTATAATATATCCATGTAATTAAGCAAGATTTGTATTATGCAGATAATATTGTCGTTTATAAGGCATAATGAAAGCTTTGAATTATTCATTCTCTAAAATCCCATTGCTCTCATTTGTGATGTCAATGTTTATTTATGTTAGTGTTTGACTGCATATGTTGAATATGTAACTAATCGTGTGCCATCAAGATTTTGTATTATTCTTTTTTTTTCTTGTAAGTTTATTATAATAATTTTTAGAGAACAGTCTCAAGAAGTGTATTAGGCACTGACAATATAAGTCATGTCTACTACAAATTATAATTAAAGAATAAAAATGTTGTGAATTTATATATTTCGATAGATACGCATGTATGTGTGTCTGTGTGTGTTGAATATATATCTATATATATGAGCTTGTAAGAAAAAAAAAGAATTCAATTAATAATACCAGAGTATACATCTCTTTTGAAAAAAACGAGCCTCGAGATATTTATATCGAAAAAAAACAGACAATTGCAATGAATTAATTATTTGTACATAAAAATGCATTTTCGTGCGCAATATTATGTTAAAATGATCACAAAAGATAAAAACTTTAGAGATACAGTTCATATGTGGTGGGAAATAAGAAATTAATATATAATTCATTGGAAAAAAATGTATCCTGAGAGTAGGTAATTATTTCTTATACATTCTTGCATTGTCAAATCGTACAAGCTTTGTACATGAATATAATGAGAATTTGCAATTACATTACTTACATGCTTTTTACAAGCTTTGTCTTAAGAATAATTATTGTCTTTTTGCAGTTCAAATACACGCATATAGTGTGTACTGCAATCACTTGGTTTTTAAAAGGATGTACCACAGTAATTTCAATATATATATATAGAGTTAAATATACTATAAATGTAAATATCACTATTTTTTATTGTCCACATATTATGTAAATATCATTAAAGATGCCAAAGAAGTAAGGATTTTTTATTTCACTTGACTATATTTTGTCAGAGTCTAATGTTTTTTGTATTGTCATTATTATTTTTTTTCTTTTTTTTTCCTTTTTTTTTTAATATTTCCATAAGAATCGAATAATAGTTAATTTAGGGATGATAATTGAGAAGATGATAATTAAGGATAATAAAGAAGATAATAATTAAGAAGACAATAATTAGGAAGATGAGAAACGTAAGAATTGCATATATATGATAAGACTTCTTAATAGACAATGCAAGAAAACACAGTTATTACATTTCTATTATATAATGAGAGCTTGATATATTCGACATACTGTTATTGATCTGTGTAATGGATGTCCCATATAAGGATATCACACTTTAATTAGTTTTTGCCATTTACGCGGCGTATATATATATGTATGTATGTATGTATGTATGTATGTATGTATGTATGTATGTATGTATGTATGTATGTATGTATGTATATATGTACGTTTTCAAATATAGGTAATTCCTTTGCTTATTCGAATGTTTTACAATCAGTTAAATATACGAGTATACTGTCAGAGAGAATATACATAAAATCATTCTGAATGAATTTATGTGTATAATAATAATGAATTATGTATATATAAATACATTCAGGATGAATTCATGTAAGAGTAGAAGATAATTTTAACTTTTCAAGTTTTTTACTATGTATCTTAATAAATTCGTCAAACGTATTTGTGTAGATGTATGTGTTTGTGTGCTAATCGCGTTGTGTGTGTCTGTGTATGATGTGCGTGCGTGTGTGCGTTGAATGTGTACGTACGCACATGCGTGAGTGCATATATATGTGTGTGTATATGCATAGATAGATATTAGGAACTGAAATATTGTGTATGTGTGTGTGTGTGTGTGTGTGTACGTGGCGGGCATGCGCGTGTGTGTAAAATATACACACATACATACATGCATGCATACATACACATATACACATACACTTTCCCGGTGATTTCGAAAATATTTTTTAAGATCTTGGACTTCATCCAACTTTGACAAAATCAAACAATTGGGCTATGATACTGCCAAGAATAGTACGAGCGATGATATTGAAACGTACGGCAGTTTTTTCGTCGGCAATTCCCTTGATCTTGAAAATGCTTCATTAACGCAGCATATATTCTGGCAAATAATGATCGCCACGCTGTAAAGAATACATGTCATCAAGTTTTTTACTTTGTAAACGTTTCAATAACTTTCGTTTTCGTACTAACAATATTGCATCGCTCAAAGTATTATTTTTACAAATATTATATTTTTCATATTTCTATTATATCGGCTAAAAAAGAAATAAAATAAAATCATATACAACTTCGTTTTAGTAATTAAGTTATTTGATTAATAGACTAAATAAGCAATCGGTCATAGATGCGTGATTCATATGCATATCGTTGCATACAACTTTGTAATGATAATGGAGAAAAAAAGACTATTTTAACTTACCGACCAAGCCCGGCTAATATCACCTTTCGGATTTCTAAATTGCTGATATCCATCTAACGAGTTTGCAAAGTGTTTCCGCAGCCGTGGTACGTTTTGATAATCGTCTTGGTCGACGTTAGAATAATCCTTGATTGTCGCCGCTTTCGCTGCTGCGATTCTATCGGATTCGTGTTGCTTCTGAAATGAGCAAAACAAAATTAATTAATATTAAAAAACAATTTTAATAGAAAAAGAATCACATTGATTATAAATTCATTTAAACCCTCTTTTTCCTTTATTTTTCTTTTAAGTAAAACTTTAATCTTTACCTCTATCAAAATTTTATATTTGGAGATATACGGTTTTTATTTTTTTTTGTTATTTCTTTCTTTTATTTATTTACTACTTTTTTTTAACAAATAAAATTTGACGTATACAGACCCTTAATTCACGAGCCCTTTCCCCACGAATTAGGTCTCGTAAATGTTGAAAACTACCAGCTTGGGGAACTTGAGATATAGGCGGGGAGGCACCACCACCAATACGGAAACTCGATTGTCGACGTCGGGAAGAGGGTGGATGAAAATTTATTGTCCCATACAAATATGCAACATCTTCGAAGGCCTTAGTTCGGTGTGGCATTTGTTGACTGCTTCGTAGTCTACTTCCTGGTGGTGCTTTATGAACTATTCTTCCATAAACAGGTGGTGCACTACCAGCAGCACGAGTACGAGGTCGATCGGTATAATCTGTAGAAAAAAAACGGGATACTAATAATAATTTTATAATAAAAATTTTTGTTGTAAACAATAGGCGTATAGGCATTATATACGCATGGTGCTATTCTTTTGAAAGAACAAAAAGAAAAACGTATTAAGTGAAATCTTGGTGCTTTGCGACAAAGTACAATGATACTTCCCTTTGAACTCAGTATTAAAAATTTTAGATTTATTTTTTTTCATCGTTAATTTTTTCAGAATCTATTGATGACACGTCTCTGCATTTTGTTTCCGATTATTTTTATAATGAATTTTTTGTATCCTTTACAAACAGATTACATGCCCGTCATTGAACTTTTCTAACAGCTTTTATATAATCCATTACCAACGTTAACGTTCGTTATTTTATAATTAAAAACTTTTTTTTCTATAAACCTTTGTAGTGAAAAAAAGTTCTCAAAAAAAAAAAAGAAATTCGTTATTAACGAATTCACAATGGAAATATTTATATACTTGTTGTTCGTAGGCAACACAAAGCAAAAGCGAAAGAAATAGGGAAAGAGAGAGAGAAAGAGAAAAAGAAAAAGAGAGAGAGAAAAAAGAGAGAGAAAAAGAGAGAAAGAAAAACAAAAAGAGAGAGAAAAAACATAGAGAAATAGAAAGAGGCAACTGCTTTCAATTTGTGTGTGCAAACGAATGAAATGCGTCGTTTATTGCGCAACAAGTAAAAATATCTATGTGCTTCTCGCGTGAGCGCTTGTTATATCGAGTGCAGGCCGAATAATTTCGTGAATTGATTTTCCTTTTGGTGAGAAAGAAAATGTCGAATTTTGAAATAAATTTGAAGAATTTTCAAAGAATCTAAAAGAGAAACGCGATATATCAAATATACGAATTATATCGAGTGGTGCGTCACGAGCTTAATGCGTGCATAGTGGTTTTACTAATGACGTTCGAACACTAGCCTGCTGCTCGATCCAATCGTATGCCTTCCTCCGTTTTCTTGACTAGAAATCAACTAACGTAAATCGAGTTTGAGTAACCCACCCGTTCGTTCGTTCATTATTCATTCATTCATTTCTCTCGATTAGGTTCATTTCTGTAAATGAATCTTACGTTATGTATCATAGGAATATAAACAAAAGTAGAACACTCCTGTCGTAATATACAACTCTTTGACATCATTAAATTTAACCCTTTGCACTCTAGTTAATTCTGTAATATATATGTATCAACCAGCAACTCCAAGACTTCTTTACAGGAGTTTTGTAATTCTTAAATCCTATACAATTGAGTGTATAGGAGTACAAGACTTTATATTATAAAGTACAATTTCGACACCTACAGAGTACAAAGAGCTAATCCTTATCACTCCAACCAATAATAATATTGTCAAGCGCATTTTTTTTGTATTTATATTCACGTATTATTTACTAATAAACAATTATGTTATATAAGAATTATATATCATTTTTCTTCAGCACAAAATTTGTTTAAAGACAAATATGTAATATTCTTGAAGTGATAAGAGTTAAATATTATATGATAATAAATATAAATACTACATATATATATACATATATGTATATATAAGTATATATAAGTTTATGTATATACAAGTTTTCTGCAAGTTTGATAGGTCTCTCACCTCGATAGTCAAGAGGGGGTTGAGGAGGAGCCTGATAATTCTTCCACGCATTATACGCGAAAAAGTCTTGTACGAATGGGAGTTTGTTCATAACTTGGATGGCTCTACTTTGGCGTTTGGTATACCTCCACATCGTGCGTAATTCTTTGCACGTCGGTTCTCTATTATCCGCAGGATTATCACCCATTTCGTTGATCTCCGCGATCTGCGTTGAATCGACATAGTGCGATCTGATGCCCTCGACGAGCAATCTGCTCGACTGAGCCAAAATAAAAGCAATCCATAGAGCCGTCATATACATGTTCTGAAAAATCAATCAAATATCACCACTTGTCTAATACTCCACTCATGCATACATACATATATATATATATATATATATATATATATAAATTCATATTTATATAACATTTTTTCTTGTTTGTATTCCTAATATATACTGGTACAGTTTGATAAAACAAACATGGGAGATCCTATATATATACATATGAATGAAATATTTAACGATATATATATATATATATATATACATTACGTATGGCATTGTATATGTAAGAAAAATAAAGTTTTATACTATTTTAATCCACTTTTAGAGAGCTTCAGAAATTTGTTACAATGATACGATATTGATTACAATGATAAACTTCTTTTTTCTTCTTCTGTTTTCTTTTTTATATCAATTTTTTTTTATGATCGATTATAAAAAACGAAGAGCAGTCATCTACGAAGCTCAAAGACTGATCAAAAGCTTATTTTTTCTATTTATTATTAAACAGCTTTAGCTTTTATACATGAATAGTTTGATTTTTACAAGCGACTAGAAGTTACACGTTCGGACTCCGTAATATCGTTTTCATACCGATCTAATAACTTAAGTCCTCTTCGCTTCTGACCTCCGTCTCTGATTAATGATTACTCTATTTGTCTTGATTGTAGATATGTTGTAAGATATGCAGCGTCAACCGAACAAATCTGTAACAAAAGTGATGTAAGTGAGAAGGATGATTGAGTTTGAAGAAAAATTAAAGAAAATAATAAAAATTGTATAATTAAATAAATCTTTGCACGGTTTCTATATTAATGATTTATAAAACAAAGCAAAAAAAAATTATTAAAGTATCTTCGAAAAAGAAGAAGTATAATGAAAATTATAAATGTACTAAAATAATAAATTTGTTAAAATGGGAATATTAATGAACGGGCTTGTCTCAGAATAGAATATAAAAATGATTAATAAGAAAATTTTAAATATAATAACGAGAAATTTAGTCTTTTCCGTGGATCAATACCGCATAGTACCTGTGGAACTATGCACTTAAGAAGAGAGAGTATTCGATTACGTAGGATCGAGAGATAAAATAAATTTAAGTTAATGGTCTGAGCGTTTATTATAAGCTTAGAGAGAATGTCTCTTTTATTGATACATTATTAGAACTAGACGAAGCAGACATTGTTTAATAACGTAAACTTGAGCAAAATAAATTTGGATTCATATATTTTATTAAATATAAGGAGAAATTAACGAAGAGAAAGAAAAAAGAAAGAGATAAAAAAAAAGAGAAATTCATGAATTATTAATATGAATATTTATCATAAGTTCATTAATTAATTCAATTAAAATATTACTTTAACGTTTTAATAAAATTGATATAATTTTTTATATCATATTGACCTATTTTCTTCGCAATTTAATTGTGCTATTAATATGTTAATAGGATCATCAATTTGGTTGCATATTTAATCAAGAATATTCAATCTACGTCAAATAAATTATTAATCGAAATCACGAAAAATTCGTGGAACGATAACTTGTTGCGAACCGAATATAGAACGCCATAAATGAATCAGCATTTCTTTTGCGATATTACCTAAAGCATTTTATAAAACCGCACAAAATGGATGCTACTGAAACAAAGAAAGACTATTAATTCGTATTGAAGTATGTATTTCAAAAATAGAAAAAAAAAAGAAACAAAGAAATAAAAGAAAAAAGAGGAGAAAAGATAACAAATTTCGATAAAGACGAATGCACAATAAATTCCATAAAGAAATAAAGAAAATAATCAATGCAGTCGTCAATCTCTACTTCGAAAGATCCTTACATGCTAGTGATTAGGAACACAAATTTATATATTTCATAATTTTTGCTAATGTCATGATCGAAACGATATGGAACGAAAAAAATGACAATATTTATTACAAAAGAATTATATCGAAAGAATCAACGAGAAGAGAAAAGAAAAGAAAAGAAAAAAAAAGAAAAGGAAAGGAAAGGAAAGAAAAGAAATTTGAGAAGAGAAGAAAATTAATGAAGAAAGAAAGAAGACGTACGAGAAATAGAGAGAGATAGAGATAGAGAGAGAGAGAGAGAGTGAGAGAAAGAGAAAGACAAGGGTCGTGAAAGAGTGAGGGAGGTAGGAAATATCGTACCGGTGAATGAACGAGACTTGAACGAGGTTGAATTCACTAACCTGCCTGTCCGCAGAGTCCGGAAACCAAGTAGCAACTGACGATGAGAGGTGGCAGTGCTGAAGCGAGCATACGCGCTTCCACCACCTCCGGTACCATCATGCCACCCTCCACTACCTCACCCTTTGGGATACGACCGCCTCCACACTTGCGGAATCCTTTTACTCTTTCTCTCTCTCTCTCTCTCTCTCTCTCTCTCTCCCTTTCTGTCCCTACCCCCACGCGCTGAACAACCACTACAAATTCAAGTTTTCCTCTTTTACTATCACCCTTCTAGTTCTCTCCCTTCCTTCAACTCTGCCATCTCTCTATTCCTTTTATTTCATTCAGCCCTTTCTCAGACTACCGACTCTTATTCACCCCTCCTATTTCTCCTCTTTCTCCCTATCAATCTATCTCTGTCTTTCCGTCCCCTTCCCCGACCCGCCCTTTCTTCTTTCTCCTCCCTTTTCTTTCGTCATACCATCAACGAATTTTCCCCCAAAAATCTTCCCTCAAATCTAGCGGAAAACTGATACTCCCTCTCATCAGTGATGTAAATAACATTTCGAAGATCCTTCCCCTTGCTCTAAGAACACATTTTAAGTCAACGGAAAAATCGATCTTGATTCATTAGAAATGTCGAGTTTAATTTAACTTTAATTAGACTTTAAATAGATTTAATACGATTTCGTTTGGATTCCAATTGATTTTCGGTCCGATCTAATACGAAAAAGACAAGAAATAGATTAAACCGAAATCGCTTGATTGCGTTGTATTCCATACGAGTGATCCCCCATTGACATTTAATTGCGCGATTGAACGTGATTCGATGAAAAACGAGAAGACAATAATAGAAAATATCTTTTAATTTATCGCTACGTTATTCAAAGAAATCGAACAATTTCTCTTGGAGACGTAAAAGAAAAAAAGAAATAAGGAAAGAAAAGATCGAAATTCTTTATATTCTATGATTGCGTTTTTGCCCAAATGACGTAACTATGAAAAAGAGAGAGAGACTGGGTGATGGAGAAAAAGAGAGAAAAAGATTTTTCTCTTCGTAAATATGATTGAATAGAATTCCTTTTTCCTATTTTATTCGTGCGAGAACGATTGGAAAAGCTAAATGGCGAAGTAACTGAAAAAAGAAAAAATTAGAAAAAAAGAGAGAAAGAGATGATAAAATGAGAATATGACAGAAGATTGAAAAATCTGATTCTCGTTCGTAACACGATCAATGTATAACGGCGATCTCGATAAATTAGAATGGAATGGAACTGTCAATACATATCACCGATGGGGAAAAAGGAAAAAGCAAAGCAGAGATATATATATATACATATATATATACACACAGCTAATACAATTGCATTTCTCGCTATACATGGCTATTGAAAAGGAATTTTTCTACATGAGAGAGAATTAATTACGACGCTCTTTTGTTTTATTCCTTCTAACTATTTTTAATTATTAATTACTACGAAGCAAGGTAATACAATCGCGATTGATGTGACAATAAAGAATTTAAAAATTAATATTGTCTGATATCGTGGTTAGGATGAATGGAGAAAAAAGAAAAAAAAAAGAAAGAAAAAAGGAAAAACAAAAAAAGAAAACGGAATGACCTTTACCAAACTAATAAATTCTAGTTCCAACAGACCCTCTTCTTTACCACATATCTCCGCATGCAAATAATTTCAACGACCACCCACGCTCGAAAGACCCACACGAATATACTTTTCCACCAAAAATGCTTGCCTTCGTCTTACGCACGCGCGCGTGTATGTATGTGTGTACGATGTATGTATGAGATGAGATCTTCCTTTCAGTTAGTACTATTTTCAAAGCAATTGATTCGAGACAGCGAGGTCATCAAAATAACGAACGTCGTTGCCACATTATCGTAACATCTGTCGATCTATCGATATACAATTCATTTGCATAGAAAGGATCGCTTCCATTGTTCCTATTGATCATTCCAATGAATTCTTATCTTTGTAGATTTTCCACATTTTCCATATCCTTGAGAAAGAAGAAACAGCTAAGCGTAGAGATACAATTTCCAACTATATTCAAAATTGAACAAGAAATATCAAGTAAAAGGTATTGTTAAGAGCGTGGGTAGAATAAAAAAAAAGTATGAATGAAAATCCCAGAGAAAAAGAGTGAGAGAGAGAGAGAGAGAGAGAGAAATAGAGAAGGGTGAGGAAAGAGGGATGAGGGCGATGATTGGGAGAGGGAAACTAATTTCACGTGTATGATATATCGATGATAATTGTGTGCGAAAAGCAAAGTGTTCATGAATGAAGTGTAATGCAGCTGAATAGGTCGATAGAGCAACTCCCCGCGTAGCCGTGCGGAGATCAGCCGCAGGCGTAGTAATCAATACAGGGGGGACGGGGTAGACATGGCGCTGTGGGAACGGGAACGGGAACGAGAACGGCCAAGTCCATTCAGAGAAGCTGTAGGCCTTACTATTGATTGTGTGGGTGGCGAAAGGGGTATCCCCACCCTTGGACCATTCAGCAATAGCACTGGGGTAGCGAGGGTTGGTAAGGGAAGGGAGTCGAACACACCGTCAGGGATAGTCGGGGTGACGAAGCGTAGGTGGTTGGAACGAAGGTGAATATCTCGCTCTCGCGATTTTTAAGCTACCATCAATAAAGCTCTCGTTACTTATTACGTTGAAATTTCTCACTTTTTCACTCTTTCTCTCTCTCTTTCTCCCTCTTTCTCTTTGCTATCATTCTTACTTGATTTAACGAAACTTACAGAAAATTAGGGTACTCGAAAGAACGTTTTAAAAAGAGATCTATCCAATGATCCGTCCATCTTTTACTGTACTCCCCTTGAATTTTCTATAGTCAGCAAATATACGTATACGTGTATGTGTATATATATATGTATGTATGTATGTATGTATATGTGTATATATGTATATTGTCGGATACCAGTGTTCCTTTTGATACTCGAGTTATCACGCCGTATCCTTCTTACTGGTCGTCTACCATGGTCGTCAAATATAATTCAGTGAGATATACCAAATTAAGGGATACCTACGCAATTAACTGGATGATATATATTCGCGTTACGTCATTCCTCATGATAGGATTTAATAGAGAGTATGAACATTTCTGACCTCGATCTCATTCTTTCAAATCGTCTTTATCATTTCTCCTCTAGAGATCTATATTACCGACTGATGTTCTTCGATATATCACTGCTTTTAATGACTTTATATAAAATATTTATTATCAGATAACGTCGATTGAAAATTATGAAATGAATTTATTATATAAACTTAGATACGAACCTCTGTATTAAAATCATGTAATTACAGAATGTAATGAATGGTGTGTTAACCATAATCGATCGGTTGTTCGATAGTATTTTCAATGTGTGGTATTATCCAAATTATATCTGAAGTAATATCGATCACCTGGGTCTCAACATATAAAGATTCTTACGTACGTAGGTCCTATTCTGAATTAACGAAAAACCTAAACATATAAGATACACGTTTCTTATTGTTTCACAAGATTCAGACATTAATGTAGAAAAGTTACTAAGAACAAACTAAATAATAGACTTATCTTTCTAAATCGGCCTTAACATATATTTATATGAAAATTCAAGGGTCTTATTCATCTAATCAAGTACTTACTTTTTGTTTTTATAATCGATTTATATAAAATAAATCAAAGATCAAAGGTCAAAGATCAAAGAATCGAATTTGCTAATCAATTGACTACATTTACGCGCGTAAATACTAATGGCACTTATTTGAATAAATTATTCGATATAATTGTGAATCGAATATTCGACGTAATTCGTATGGGAAAAAAAATTCTAATTTTATACCTATATTATCGTGTAATCCTGCGTGAGATTTTGACAGGAAAATTCACAAAGCGAGGATTGAAGACGTTGAAAATGTATTCCAATATCTGACTTAGAATATTGATAGATTGCAATGAAAGATATTATGGCGGCTATGATTTGATTGGATGTCCATTGTCTGAATATAATCGTATAATTTTGAACACGTATGATATAAAAAAGATCGAAAGAATATTGCAAACTATTTCAATCTTCACTTGCAGACTATTTCACACTTATAACTCATTTTTATCTTAGAAATTAACGAGTTTTTTATCGCGTGTATTTTTATTGGTTAATTCCTTCGTGATCATAGAAGAAGTGACGTATCTATAATCTGACTGATTCGTTCAGCGATCGTTGTAAACAGTGACTTAAATATATATATATATCAAAGAGATAAAATAAATAATTCGAACGAAGCGTACGGAGACTATAAACTATTTTTAAGTAGATTAAAATTGATTTAGTTAATAATTATACCTGTATTAGATCGAATTTTGATTAAAAGAAAAAAAATAACAAAGGGTTGGTAACCATATCCTATTCCTGATTGGTTCTTCGTCGTTCTTCCTTTTCGCTTTTGCTAAGTTCACTATAATAGTCAGTGCTTGTACTGAGAAAAATGGCTGGTAGACAAAACAGTGGAGAAAACAGGAATTGAATCGAATTGAAGGTCGCAAGTGATTGTCAAACATACCATGTTGTAGTTATTCGATAGGGTAATGTTGTTTTTACATATCCATAAGTATAATTAACATCTGAATAGTTAAAAAAATTTTCAAGAACTCAATAAGTGATTAGTAGATTTCATCGAGAAATTGTAAATGGATGGTGATAGTCACGATTGCGAAGCAACGAAGTCTACGACCTTCGGCAATTAGTATGTGTAATGTGCAATAGTTCTGTGTTGAATGCGTCGTACACATAAGTGTTTCTTGAATAAATTGTCAAAAATTCGAAAGAAATTAAAGTTCATCCTTCAAAATGACAATTTTATCGAAGAAGAAAACGAATGCATCAAAAGACAGACGTGAGGGAAGTAATAATTCGGAAGTCGACGTTCATGGTGTACAAAACGAACATAATTCTGCCTCTATTGCTCTACCAAACACACCATATCAGGTATACATTATGACTTTCATCTTGCTACTTCTATGTTGCATTATTAACCGGTATAAAAAATATCTATACACTATGATTTTTTTATAACAGGTGCGTGGAGCTAATGGATTTGCTGTTGATCTTCATGCCGTACAAGGTGATCATGGTTCTGGCCCAATCGTTCTTACCAGTGGCTCATATGAGGTGAGAAGAAGTGGAAAGTTTATTGATGACAAATTGCTACATTCAATCTATTCTATTATCCTCAGTTACATTTAAAACCAAAAAAGTTGAGTAATCAATAAATGTATAAATAAGAGAATTGCAAATATATTGTGATTCTTTACTGAACTTTTTTCATTTAATAAAAACATTTTTGATAATATTAAGATAAATAATAGCAATAAAAAAAATCATTATTATAGGCAACGGTAGATCGGCGAGAAGAAAAGCACTTTGAAGATTCTAGTGGACCAAGCCATGGCAAACGTCATCGACAAAGAGCTAGTCCTCATAGGTATTGAATATCAAACTGCATTCGTATCAATTGTAGTTTATTTTATTATATTTTGCAATAAAATTATGCTTAATCTTATAGCAGCTGCATTGGAAGAAGTTCACGTTCCAAGAGAGAACGAGAAAGGGATAGAGGACGAGAAAGAGAAAGAGAAAGAGACAGGGAGAGGCAAGCAACCCCACCTGCAGCCTCATGTAGTGGTTTGCAAGGTAGTGAAGATTATGTTACATACGATACGATAATCGCATACGATTTTTTATAAATTTTATAAAAAAAATCTATTTTTTATCTAGGTTCAGATGGTGCAGTTATAAGCAACAATCGTATGAGTATTGTAGGTAGTGCATCAAATTTAGATGAACTTGCAAATGGTTACAATAGCGGAGACGAATATACAGGACGCACTGGAAATAATCTTACATTAGCGGAATGGCAAGAGGTTAGTTTCTAAATAATACACGCATATGGAGGTATAATTAAATGGTTTTTACAAATCTAGCGTGATAAATGGTTTGAAAAACGTATGCGGAAAATGGGATATATTGTGAAAAAAATGGGAGAAGATGGTGCATGCTTGTTCAGAGCAGTTGCGGATCAAGTTTATGGCGATCAAGAGATGCATGGAATTGTACGAAAACATTGCATGGATTATATCGTAAGTATTATTCGACGATAGTTTTTAATGTTGTTACAAATTACTCGAAGCATTTTTCCCCATTTGTAAATACAATTTCTTTCGATGTTATGTTTCAGGCTTCCAACCAAGAATTCTTTTCTCATTTTGTAGCTGAGGATTTTACTACATATGTGGATAGAAAAAGGCAGGAATATGTGCATGGAAACCATATAGAAATGCAAGCTATGTCTGAAATGTATAATCGTAGTATACAACTGTTTTGTTATAGCACTGGTATTATGAATCATTTGTTTTGCGTCTTATTAATAAGTATATAAAAAAAACAATTTACAATTTTAAAATATTATATTATAGAACCCATTAATATTTTCCATACAATGGTAAAAAGTGACAATGAACCTATACGATTGTCGTATCAACGTGGCAGTCATTATAACAGTATAGTAGATCCATATAAAGCTACTATTGGTGTTGGGTTGGGTTTACCATCATTCAATCCTGGTTCCGCAGATCGTGAACTTATATCGGACGCGGTACGACAAAGTGAAGAGTTACATATTGAACAGGTAAATTAAGTTAATCTTTTATCTAAGTGGAAAATAATTAAATCTTTTTATAACATGTTATCCTGAAACAGACAATGCTTGAAGATAAAATAAAAGCTACTGATTGGGAAGCAACCAATGAAGCAATAGAAGAACAAGTTGCTAGAGAAAGTTATTTACAATGGTTACGAGACAATGAAATGCGTAAAGCCGTAAGTACAATATATATATATATATATATAAAATTAAGAATCTTCGAACAATACTAACTTGATATATTTGTTAAATTCAGCGATCAGCAAGTAGCAGCAGTACAAGTACGGTTACAAGTGCACAACATAGCCATGCACATTTTCATTCCCATGGAAATCGCGGACAACAACGCAGTCATACTTCTTCTCCGACCACCACTCAAACTAGCCAAGATACTATGCGCAATTCTCCAAAGGTCCAAACGTTATTATAACGATTAGCGACTTTAGAAGAAAATACAAAAAAAGAATTTATTACATCTACAGGTCCCAGATACTGTATGGTATAAGAGGTCTCCACAGCATCAATCTCCTCAAGGTTCTAATATAACTCATCTTCCACCATCAGACTTTGAAACAAAGATAATGCCACAAGAACCTGTACCAGGAAGTAGTAAGGAAGCACATACATCGCCTGATATTTCACTGTTCAATCGTCTTCCTCCGGAAGTATTTGGTAATAAAATTTATACGTAAACCTAAACGTTCTTATTTAATGATAACTTATCTATTGATCTCATATTATATTCTACTTATTTTATTAAATATCACATAATAACATCGTGACGTGTTATAGGTTTGACAGACTGGGAAGATAGCGATGTTCTTTCGCAAGTATTAGCGACATCACAGCAGGAATATTTGGATACTTTGAAGCAATCACGTACATCTGCAAATGACATCATACCCGAATCTAATAATAGTTAATTTCTGTATAAGAGGTTCGATATAGTGAAAAAAAATTCAAAAATGTCAGAGAAAAGATATATACATTTATATATCGCAGTATCATCTAATCTCCCATTAATGCTAGGGTGTAAGGTGGTTTGCTTTCTTTCGTTCGAGTGTATTTTACAATCGACATTTTGTCTTCTTTTTTCTCTGTCCGATTCTTTCGTCCAATAATTGTGTTAGTAAAAAGTATATACGGTGAACCATATATACGTGTTTTTATCAGTTAAAAATATTAGTCTAAAAGACATTAACACGAATCTTTCAACATTAGATATCATTTTCGTTGGAAAAGAAACCAAAAAAAGAAAAATACAATCAAAAATCTTTGCATTAGCAGAAAATGTTAAACAATCGATTGCAGTAGTTCTCACTATTGTCACGGATGCTTTCTTCATCCTACATTATCGCTATCATTGTTCTCTTTGTCATCGTAAAGCAGACTTTCTCATGGATAGAAAAAAAAAAATATTCTTTGATAATCGTGACACGTTCTCTTGTTATAACATAATAGGTCAAAATGCTTCAGAAAAAGTAATGATTGCATTATTTGTAAGAAAAGAAGTAAATAAAAAAACTATTACCTATAATATTCGTCTTACTCTTACACGATTTTTCCTATTGTTTATCAAACATTCAAAGTTTCGTGTAATATAATAAGATAGATAGAAATGATATGTCAAAGTAAACAAGAGCAATTGTGCTTAGATGATAAATATCAAGTGTCCTCTGTCTTCATTGTATCGTCATTAATGTACTTTAGTGTATATAATCATATTTTTCTGTAAACAGTCCCCATCAAGTTATGATTTATGAACACAATTTTACAAATTTATACGTCGTGTATTAAACAAAAGTATATATGTCATAACTGAATATCAATTATTAACAAATAAGAAAACATATAATTATATAAAAATGAATACATGTGTTAAAAAATATAAGTTCGAAGCTGTATTGGGCAGGGGAATGTTTGGGTAAGAAAAATATTAATTTTCATAAATTAATAATTTCTTAGAATATATGATATGTGTGTGTGTGTATGTGTGTACGTGTATGTGTGTGTCAACAGAACTGTTCATCTAGTTAGAAGAATAAAGGACTTGAAACCATTTGTTATAAAGGAACAGAATTTAAGTATAAAAACTAATATATCTTTTGAAGTAAGTTTGCATATATTGTTGCTATACTTCGTCAATCATTTAAATTGAAAAAATGATATCATATGTTTTAGATGGTCTTGAGAGAAGTGCAATATTTGCAAAAAATGAGGCATCCAAACATTGTTGCTTATCATGCAGCTTGGATTGAAAATAATAAAAGTTACATTCTTATGGAATATGCAACTCATAGTACTTTGAAAGAATTATTGGAAAAACGTGAAGTACCGCTTATGGAAGAAGTAAATTTTTTTTTCCAAAATTAAATAAAATAATGTAAAAATTGTGAGATTATAGAAATTAAGAATATTAATATTTTCATAGAATGCTTTGTATTTGTTCTCACAAATTACTCTTGGAGTCCATCATATACATACAAAGAAAATTCTTCATAGAGATTTAAAACCTGAGAACATTTTGTTGACTGGACGTAAAGGAGACATTGTTAAAATTAGTGACTTTGGTGTTTCTAAAGATATACAAGAGTAAGACTTATCACATTTTTGACTGCGAATTTAATAGATTTAAGATCTTGAAAATATTAAATAATTTAATGTAATTAACCCTTTGTGTTTATATTCCAATCAATTTTATAATACAACCTACCAGCAACTCCAAAACTCTTTTACAAAAGTCTTGTAATTCCTGAAGAGTCCTTAGGTCCTATATAGATCGGTAATGCAATTTCTTTTTTATACTTTAGGGAGTCCATGTGTTGTGCTGGATCTTACTGCTACATGGCTCCAGAAATGCTTTCGAATCAACCGTACGACTTAAAATCGGACGTATGGAGTATGGGTGTTATTCTTTACGAATTGGTGACCAAGCAGCTTCCATTTTCTGCATCTGTAATTATTATAATTTATTAATAAATTTTTTCGATAGCAATAACTTTAGATGATCGAAAAATTTTAGGATCTAGCCGAGATCACAAGAATGGTATGCTATGAAAAACCAAAACCTTTTGAACAGAATATTTCAATCTCAACAATACGATTGATTTCGAAAATGTTAAGGAAACAAGTGATCTATCGTCCGAGAACCGATCAATTATTACTTTGTCCGTACTTAGTTCCATTCGTCGCTAGAGTTCACTTAAATCTCGGCAGAATTCAAAAGTTTTCTTCTCAGGACAAAGAAAATTTTAATCTTCGAATTTTTCAATATTTTATAAAATCTTAAAGTTAAATATATACTCGTCCATATCTTTTACCAATTAACTTCTTTTTTTTTATATATATATAAAAGGACATTTTACATATCGATTAAATTTATTCATATGATTGCAAACAAAAAAATTGTATCATATGTACCTTCTTATTTTATTGTAATTTGATTTCTCTATAAGAAATAAAAAAGAACAGCTTTTATTATTTGACAAACAAATTTGTAAAATTTTATTTTTTGTCTACCTAGTGAACTATGCAATAGCAGAGTTATGCATTTTTATAATAATTTCTATGTATGCCTTTAAAAATGCGTTTTACAGTTATGGTCACAGATGGTTAATTTTTGTACGATTGTGAAATGTCGCTAGAACATGAAAGGCATTTTATTGTTCACCGAATGACTATTAAGTTCGGACAGAGTATTAAAGGGAGAAGAGTAACAACAGCCGGAAGTAAAGGCCGGAACTGTGGAGAGTTAATTTCATTTGATCCTGTCCGCGTCAGGGAGCGAGTTTTTCAATGGTATTCAGTTCACACCTTGCCACCTAGAATTACTGTGCTCGTCACGAATTAGTTCTACCTTTGCAAAAACTACAACTCAAATTTTGTGGCATGAGAATAGAAACAAATTTGTTTTAACATTCAATCAATAATCGAATATTAAAAAACTTCTCAATCAAAATGTGTCTATTAAAGTATTGAATGACTGTGTTATAAAAAAATAAATTTGTTTAAATTTTCAACATGCAATTCTCTGTGTTACTTCTATATTATTTCTGTCAACGTTCGTGGGTAACGAGTTTTTCACTTAATTCATATACGAAGAATATTACAACGGAAATATCGACGTACGAAACTCTGGAATCCGAGGATTTGAATAAAGAAACTCAGCATTTTTTAAATCCAATCTACCGTGATGTCGATCCTTCGAATGACGTCGAACATATCGATCTTCAACAATGGCCAGGAAGATCTACTGTTCTTTTACCTCGCAATGATATTCCTTCCACTACGAACGTTATGGTACCGAATAAATTTTTCAACGTTAGTGTATCCTTGCAACGAAATTCAACGAGGTATGTTATTATAATAATAATAATAATAATAATAATAATTAAATAATAATAACGATGACGATAACAATAGGATGAATAGATTTTTAAAAAACTGACAATAAAAAAATAGTTTCCATTATCAGATATCCAAGATTTAGCATACCACTTTCAATCGCGATGATAGACGAAGTCTTCTGTGATTTTGGTCCACTTCCATCGTTGTCTCTCTGCGAATGGCAAAATGGTAGCGATTCATTAGATTGGATGGCAGGATCTGGCTTAGGAACTAATTGGTTTGGTGGACCACCATCGGATTCTACTACCAGTACAATGGAAGGAGGGTCTGTGTCTATAATTATCAAAAAGATCACATTCGAATATAAATCTTATAATTATCTAAATGTTTCATTAATGTGATGATCACTTAGATACGCTTTCGTGGAGACATCACAAACACCATCAAAAGGTGTAACAAGCAAAAATTCTGGAGCTCGATTGCATAGTCCTCAATTGGGAAGTACTGGCGTTTCAGGAACTTGTGTTATGTTTAAATACTCCATGGATGGTCTTAGTGTCGCAGGATTGAGAGTACTCTTGCATTTGGGATTTGATGAATACTCGATCAAGAAGGAACCAGACGACGTGATTTCCTTTCAAAATGTCACCATACCATTTTGTAAGTCAGCTAAGACTGAGAATGAACGTGTCATCTGGCATGCTCATTACTACGACCTTGAGATGTGGCAGCAAGCTCAGATACTTTACACTTATCCAGACGTACACTCGGTAAAAAGACTTGTTCGGATTATAACTTCTCGATCATTTGGTTTATTATTATTATTATTATTATTATTACTACTACTACTATTATTCTTTCATAGTTAATCATCGAAGCAGTGCCCGTTGATTCGACTGATCCATCTCGTCTCTTTCGAGGATATATAGCGATCGATGACGTCGATCTTCAACCTGGAACTTCCTGTGTTGGATTTTGTAACTTTGCAGGTGGATTTTGTGACTGGAACAACGATGCCGAAGATGACTTTGATTGGACCATAGTACGTTTTAATGAAATATTTGTTATTATGATCTAAAGATCGAAAGATCGAATTACTTCATAGTATTCCTTTCAGAGTCGAGGTAGCGGAAATCCAGCGACTGGTCCAGTTATGGACAGCTCTAGTGATCGAACTACAGCTGGTGGTTACGCTTTTATCGATTCTAGATTTCCACGTAGACCTGGCGATACAGCAAGATTAATCAGTAGTAGTTTCCCAGCTACCAATCCAGACGCACCGATTTGCGTACATTTCTGGTTTCATATGTTTGGTACAGGAATTGGCAATTTAAAACTTTACTTACGTCACTTCCGTGATCTCGATGCAGTGTTACAAGAAATTTGGGGATTGAGTGGGAACGCTGGTAACGCTTGGTACATGTCGCAAATAACTGTTGGCTCTTTGGATGACTATCAATTAATTTTTGAAGCATCGGTAGGAAATACCGGTATGGGAGATATCGCTATAGATGACATTACGTTCACTCACGGTGCTTGTCCTGGTAAGATCCAATACGGATTAATCCTGTTTCTAAAAATTAATACAATTAATAGATTTTTCCTTTCGTTGACTTTGTATAGTGTATCCACAAGTAGCAGCAACAATATCAAGAGACTGTACTTTCGAGGTAGACGAATGCGATTGGATCAATACCAGAGATCCGGATCGTGTTGAATGGGAAAGAGTTTCCAATCAAGTATTAAGTCCTAGAAATCAACGGAAACCATATAGCAATGGAAATACTGGCACTAGACACAACGAATATTTTCTAACACTTGGCAAATCTCGTAGTGGATCCATTGGTGGTGGTACTGCTCAACTCGTTAGTCGTGAAATGGGTGGTTCTGATAATCCATTGTGTATCACATTTTGGTATATCATGTTCGAGTCTTTCATAGATTCTACTGGACCAAGCTTAGGTGTGCTACGTGTATACATACAGCCCAACGACGAATCGTCAGCAGAGCCCAGACCTATTTGGCAATTGTACAATGATCAAGGTCCTACCTGGAATTACGCGCAAACGAATATTAATGAAAGAAAAAATTTCAATATCTATTTTGAAGGTATATGGGGTCCAAATAGAGCAAATGGTATTATTGGTATTGATGACATATCCTTCTACATTGGAAACTGTACAGGTAAACATTAATAAAAGTTGTATAAATTTAATTCTCACGGACAAATCTTATAAAGTATATGACAATAAAGCAACAAACTGTTTCAGTAAGGCCACCTGCTGCTTCTGTTAGGAGTGAGGATTGTAGTTTCGAGAAAGGAATATGTGGGTGGGAAAACATTACTCTTGCAACTAATGATCGTAGTGTTACTTGGCAACGTGCTTTTCTTACTCACCGACCAGCTCAGCTCTTAGACAAAACCTTTGGGACAACGGGCGATTATATCTTTTTTGATATATACACGGCCGATCAAAAATCCACTGAAGTACAATTACGTTCTCCAATTATCAATACACCAATTGACGAAGAGTCCACTTGTTTCACATTTTGGTTTGCTGCATTTGGCGTTGAAGAATCTACAATGTTACAAGTTATTAGAACGTCTGATATTGAAGATGCAAATAGTGGTTATGATGAAAATGGTAACGATGAAATATTGGTACGTATTGATTCTATATTTTCTTCTTTACTTCGTTATAATTTCTGCTTTTCTTTTCTCGTGTACTTTGGTTTTAACATTTCTACACTTGCACATATGTTTTATATTAATCTAACATTATAATCATTCTTCTGTAGTTATGGTCATTAACAGCGAAGGGATTTAACAACCCAAGACCAGTATGGATGGCAGCGCAAGTAACGATCGATGGACGTTCACCGTACCGTCTTATTTTGAAAGGAAGTGCTAGTAACGGTGGCTTTGCTATTGATGACATTAAATTTCAACCACGTATTTGTCCAAGTAAGATTACTAAAACGTGTAGTCATTGAAAATTAATAAACTTATGTGTACATATTATGTTATATCAAACTTTTAGTTTTGATCTCATTAACTTGAATTATTTTCCGATGTTTTAGCTCGACCACCAGAAGCTCATCCTCAAGTATACCCAAACAAGATGTAGTAAATTTACATATTACTAAAACAAAAATTGTAATAAAAATCTTATAGTAAAATAGTACAATGAAAAATCGAATTTCTATAAATAAAATAAATAATAATTTTATACATATATACGAGCTTGACGTTGAATAAAACCATTATTTATTAAATTAAAATATCGATAAAGTCAATATAATTATTTAAAATATATAATTCTGTGTCAAAGTTCTATTCAAAAAAGTGATTTCTATGAACACGCCTGTGATTAATATAAAATAACTAACTTCGTATAGGATAATGTTATAAATGGCGTTAATGACAATAACTAGAGATGTCAAAATATAACGATTTATTCGCAACTTCAATAGCTTTCAGTATAAAGACCTAAAATACTCTATAGGTGAAAATACTAAATATTAATTTAATAGGTACTATTTTCTTGTATCACAGATGCCGTGACACATAACGCAGTCATACATCACCTCTTTGTCAAGTCTATATATAGGTAACTCGCGAATGATATTTATTTAAAAATTAAATTCGATTCACACAATTAATTACAAGGCGAAAATAGTATTTCTTTCATAGATAAAGTGGTCTTTACCATTTTATCGTTACGATGTATCATCCTTCTGTGAAAAAAAAAAAAGATATTTTTATAAATCATCGATACATCGCTTCATCTGTACATTATCACATATTGAATTATTATTAAATACTTGACTATCAAATATTCTTTCCAAAATGGTAAGAAAAAAGGTGCAATAATGAATAATTACATCTTTTCTCTGATGATAGTTCGTCGATTAGAATATCATAAAACTTTTCAAGATAATGATAATAATAATAATAATAGTAATAATATAATAATAATAATAATAATAATATATACGAAGGCCTTTTGTGTACTTTCTTAATATAATATACACATTCATTGTTTCAAATAATTGGCAACAATAATGCCACATTTTCAACCTATTTACTCTCTCCCTGCCATTATAATAAAATAAATAATACAAATGACAAAGATGACAGTCCGAAGTTCCAATTTCACACATCACCTAGAGATTACTGAGTTTTAAATTTATATGGACGGAAACTATTTTCCCGAATTATTTTTATATGTGTATACATGTACAGGATATCACATGCTTTTCAAGTTTTTTTTCTTGCCCAAATTATAGCAAAATATTCTGTGAATGAACCACTTACAGAATAAGTTACTCAAATTTCATTGAAAAAACTTGAGCCATCTTGTACATATATGTATACAACTACAGTAGAATAATTTATATAAATGTATAAACAGTGATTTTAGTAAAGAGAAATTTAATGTACAATGCCTTCTATTTTCAAAGATCATTTCAAAATTTTCTAATCATTTATAAATGTTCCACAATTAGTGCGCTTGTTTCACTTCAAGCAATTGTGGATAATTCTCAACAATATTTAATAAAATCCCATCAATATATGCTCTTAATTGCGCGTTGACTTCCTGTTGTTCTTTCAAAGCCTGTTTCAACTGAAATATATAATAGTTTCCTTAGGAAATATATGTATATATTACGAAATAGAAAAATAAAATGATTTATGCATACTTCCGAAATACTATATGGTGGTTCATATTCTTCAATTGCATGACCATCCATCTATAATAACATAAAATTTGTAAACCATTATTCGGTATAGTTTACAAGATAACAAATCAGACGATGAACATACCTGATCTTGATTCATACCAGCCAATAATTCGGCTGCTAGACTAGGTCCTTTTTCAGTACCGTTACTACAAGGATTTAACATTAAAAGTTCTCGACCTGCTTGTACAGCGGCAGCAGCTTGCAACTCGTCTCGTGTCTCTTCTAAACCTATTGATAACATATGTATATATTAATGTAAAATAATATATTATATATAATCTGACGTCTCTTTCTATACATATATATACATCAAATAATAATTCAGAAAAAGCAACATACTTTTATTACGTGCTTGAAGATGAACCACTTGTTGTTCAAGCTCTTCGAGTCTCTGTTGATTATCAGCTCTAATTATTAGTTCCTCCTTAGCTACTTGAAGCATATGATGTGCTTCATTAGCTCTAGCTGCTGCCTGTTTTTCGTTTTCTCTGGCAGTATTTGCTTCGCTTTGAGAATCTTTGAGTTCTATCTCAAGGGAGGCCTTGTCGTTTTTAACTCTTTCAAGTTGCTCTCGTAATCTTCCTATTTCATCCCTCAAACTAGAACTTTCTAATTCAATTGCTTGTAATTTAATAGCATAATTTTCTAATTGTAACTGTTTTTCTCTTTCCAAACGACTGGCCAATTCTCTGTGCCTTCTTTGTTCTGCCTAAGGTATATATTAAAAAGGTAAACACCTTTCGTGTTTATGAAAATAAAAGTAACTAAAAAAGAAAAAAGATAAAGATCATATCGAACGAACCTGTAATCGTTCTTCAGCTCTAGTTTCGGCATCTTTCGCAGCTTCTTCCAACATCAATATTCTTGCTTGCAAAGTAGCATTTTCTTGTTTAACTCTCGCATATCTTTCCTCACCGACCGATTGCGTATCGGCCAAGACGTGCATTTGTTCCTGAATCATTTGGACCTATAATAAAAAGTAATATTTAGAACACTTATTAAAAAATATAAATAAATAAATAAATAAAAATTAGATGTTTAACATACATATATCTCAAAAAATTATTTATTCGTATAATTTCTCTTATAATTTAAACGTAAAAGTTAAGAGAGCGGAAATCTTTTCTTTCGAATAAAATATTCAATAGGTATAAGGAACATTCCACTGTAAGGCGTTGCACTTGTGCATTCTCGATAGTGAGACTCGTGTGGTTAGAATATCAAATGTGGACATCCGTAGATCTCTCGCTTACTATTCTTATCAATAGCTATTAAAAAAGCTAGAAACGCATTTCCTACGAGTTGGCATTTTAACAATACGTTTCTACGAACGTGTACATTCTAAAAATACTCCGCAATGAGAAAATAATTTAGGCGCCATATTCAAAAAATAGGAATAAACAACATCTCTCTGACACGTATTATAACCTTGATTCAGACGGATGTTCAACACGTGGATAGATCGTTTTGTCGACGATGTATATACATATAACATATCCTATATACAGATATCTATAACTTGTGTCTAGAATAACTCGTAGTTTAACCAAAAACAGATGCTAGAAGCCGAGTTATAACACAACTATCCTATTATCGAAAGCTTCTAGAAAATGCAATGAAAAAAAAAAAAGGCCAACCACTAATATTCTTCGCTACAATATAGGCTTCTTTAGATGATTAAATCGAAGAATACAAAGTAAAAAAAGAAACCTCTATCGAGTAAATATTTCGATCGAACTGTACTGATGTTGGCAATATACCAAGAAACGTTCTCTTTCGAACCAAGAAAAGTTAAAGCATGATACCCAAGTAGTGTGTGTTAGAAAAAGGAAGAGAACGATTGGTAGAAAAAATAAGAAAATAAGAATAATTAATAAGGGGAAACGTCATGAGGGATCGTATGATAAGGCTTACTTGTCCGGTAAGCGAAGGAATGTGTCGTCTGGGCGTCCTGGCGACACGGGGTACCTGGCCGACAAACTGAAATTGTCCCTCCCAGAGGTCGTACTCTAGACCAGCACCTGGTCCAGAGGGTGGTCCCTCCCCGGAAGTGGTAGCACATCGATAATCTCGATCGATCGAGTCCAACGTCGGATCGTCTCGATCATCGTCGTCGTCGTCGTTCGGTCGTCGTGACTCCATCTCTTTTTCTCTTCTTTTCTCTCTTTGTATTTTTTAATTTCTCTCTCTCTCTCTCTCTCTCTCTCTCTCTCTGTCTTTCTCTTTCTCTTTCTCTTTCAAATCGAGTCACGTCATCGACGTCATCTTTGTCCTCGATGCTCTATCATCCACCGTCTTCTGGACGTCGACGACGACGACGACGACGGAGACGAGGCGCGTATTACGCGCCATAAAACGACAATGACAATAAAGCATCGTCTATCTTGCTCCCACTCACGCGACCACGAACATAACCTCAACGACAACAAACGTCGCGACACAGTCTTCTTTTTCTTTGATCTCCTTTGATTTTTCGACGGAACAATAATGAAAGGAGACGGCACAATAGACGAAACGAAGGAGAGGATATGTAACGCACACTTTACGTCCTCCTTTGCTGCGCACTTCAAATACATTCGTCTTCCTCGTGTCGCGCGTTCTCGACTCTCGATCGTTCGCCGGGAGTAACCGAACGATAGCGAACGATGCTATTTGTGCTCTCTGTTGCTTTCCACACTACCTCTCGGATAACTTCGAGAGGACGAACATATGTGTGCGTATGTGAGCCGTGTTTTACGTCTAACACGTGTATAATGTCGCGTAAGAAACGTGTATACAAGTTAGATACGTGCTGTGTGTGTTATGTGTTGCGTCGTGTTACATCGAATACAGCTTAACGCCCACCCCTTACAAATTCGATGCGCGCGAGTAAATACATCCTACTCGAAGAAAATAAAGAGAAGGAGAATATCTAACATACTACGTGCTATCCTTTGCAAATTTGTGTTTTTCTTTTTCTTGTTTTTTCTCTTCGTCAACTTTCGTATTCTCTCCCTACGTCTTTTTTAAGCGTATTCTCTTTCTCTTACTTTTCTCCTAACGTTCCTAGTAATGTACATGTTTCCATGAAAGGTATAACTATTAACTATCTCTTTTATGCGTGGGTGAATTCTTGGGACAAGGGATGGGCGGATTAGGAAGTTAACGTGGGTCTATACAAGTGTTTCGAGGTCACATACTCGGACTTGCCTTATGCGAAAATGGAGAGAACGTCCTCTTCTCTATTTCCTGTCGATTTTATGCGTGTCTTATGGTGCACATGAGAGATTACATTGGCGCGAAGAAGCAAGGAATAAAACTCTGGTCGCCATATTGTCGAGCTTAAATGCGGACTACTATCGATTGATATTATTGTTGTTATTATCGTCATTATTATTATTATTATTACACCAGATACGAAGTGTACTTTTTAAAATGGTCGTTCAAATGACGATGTTCCTTAATTAATCATTAGAAAATTTTCAATCGATTATTCAACTTGGATACTATCGATTGATATTATATGATTATTATTACTATGTACCTTTTCTTTTCGTAGAAAATAAGCACAAAAATGATGTTTCTTGATTAATCCTTCATTCCTGTCTATTATTCCACTGTCTGTAAGTTGTATATCCCAAATAACTTAACGCTGCAATGACCAACACGAAACTCACGAAGGACCATCCAACCCAACCAACGAAACCATTGCATGACGTTTTAGCACAGGCCATTCCTCGCTCTAGTTTCGCTTGTCGCAATAAAGCTGCTTATCAGATTTATCAGCCGATCGAAGAAGTTTAATTTTTGATAATTTTCGAAGAGTTTTTAATTATTGATAACACATTCTTACGAATTAATTTTGACGAATTTTTTAAACCGAACTTATCGAAGATCTATCGAGAAAATTTTCTAATGATATTTATTTAATAAACAAATGAAAAATTAAACTTATTAAACAATCGAAATGCGATTTATCTACACATACGTGTGTGTGTGTGTGTGTGTGTGTGTGTGTGTGTGTGTGTGTATATATGTACTTTCACTTTTCATACAACCAACAATAAATAAGTTTGATTTATTCGAAATAAATGATCAATATTGTTACTATTTCTTACTTTCATTTACGACGACATTCGCTTTTCTTTGTCTTATTTCAGAATATTTATTTCACTGTTGGTTCTTTTATGATCGTTAGGTATTCGTTGCATTGACACTTGGTGTGTCAGTAGCTACATTGATTTTTGAACGGGGAATATCGATTATTCCTATATTCAAAGTCTGCTCATCTTCATTCATCTCGCTTGACGTGATCTGCATCGATTTGTAAATCTTTGGAGGGGATATATTGATAGGAAATTTTCTACATTGTTTACACGGCATACTGCATTCTTTCCTAAGTTCCGATATCATGCCAGCACAGCGAACAAATTCGGCTGGGCAATTTTGAATAGCGTCTTTCTTTTTCCTCACTATCTATATGAAATTAATACATTTATTTATTGTATTTACTTTAATTTAATTAAAATAAATTAAGAGAAAATAATGTTGTTGAAAAGTTGTTTAGAAAGTACATGGCTATATATGTATATTGTAGAAATATCAAGCCAGAGTATTATTTAAAAAAATATATATTTATACATATATTTCTTATATAGCAAGATCAAATTACAATATCGTTAAAAAATATTTTTTTTTTATATAACGAAATGTCCTAAAAAGTATCAAACCAGAATATAACTAAGAAGATAGATACATATTGTAGATATCTCACTATATCAAATTTAACAAAAACCGAACAAGACAAATAACTATAGTGCAAAGTATTAATACATATTAAACTAACTAACGATTTTACCTGTGTCGAAGGTACAATATTAGCCTGTCTAACGGATCGAAATCTTTGACCTGTTCTTGAAAGAGTACGATAAAGAGCATATCCGAGTGCAAAGATAATCACTATAAGGATAATGATCAAGTACCAGGTCTGTCTTGATAGTTTGTCTTTGCTTTCAGGAAATACTTCATCGAGATTTTCATGGTTGTTGTAGCAGGAAGATGGATAACTTGGGATCGGATGATGATGAACTCCGTATGGTTCGTATTGAATATAACGGGGATAAGGTTGTGGGTAATAACCATAAGAAGGACCAGAATGATGAGATGATGGTAATTTAATCCGATCGGATTGACGAGTAGAGTAAGATGGACAAGACGGAGAGTCACAAGATTGTTTTATGGCACACATCAGCTATTAGATGAATGATTTCAAATTTTTCTTTTCTCTTTTTATTTCTTTCTTTCTTTTCTCTTTTTCTTTCTTTCTTTTCTTTTCTTTTTTGTTTTCAATCACTATATGTATACAGATTTTATTCACATACGCACATATACACAGTATAATGTGTATAAAGATAAATTTTTTCTTTCTTTTTTGTCTTTTTTTTTAATCAGTATATATCATTTTTATTCACACATTGTATATCGTATATAAAGGATAAAAAATTGTTCTTATCCTCCCTTCTTTCTTTCTAATCAGTATTTATCAGTTGATTAAAACGAAGATATTATTATTGTTATTATTAATATTATTAAATCAAACGTCAAACACACAAATTTAGAAGGTTAACCGAGATCTTTGAAGTTTCGTTTGATTACACTCTGATGTTCTAAACGTTCTAGTATTGGTACAATAAGTAATGTCAGAATTTTCAGTAAAGAAATGTTGGAAATAAAATTTATTTATATATATTATTTATATATATTATAAATAAAATATTATAGTTATTTGCTTAGATATAAGATACTGTACATCGTCGATACAAAATAGTGTAGTGTTATTAATTGAAATATAAACTATTAAAAATTCCGACATATTACTTATTGATCAACCCAATACAATCTTGCTCTAAGCCGTTCTGTTCGAATCTAATTCAGAGTCTATATATCAAATTATGGATTGGTTCAATGAAATATTAAATAATGAGACTCATCGTTCTATTGGAAGACATTCGAAGTAGATAGATAATATTCAAAAGAAAAATGACAACGACGACGAATTGCTTTTGATAATACATCTACTACTTGGTATTCTATTTGTCACAGTATACTGTTTTCAACACGTACACTTACATAATGAATTATGTTATACGTAGTTATACACCACAAGGTATTATTTTTTATACTCACGTTGCAGAATTGTGTTTCATGTTTGATGTAAAATTAATCTTCGAATGCTATTACGTAGAATCTTTATAAATCTTTTTAACGGACCACGTAAGTGTTTATACACGAATATAATATGTGAATTGCAACACTTACCCTATGATTGAGATCGATAAAGTCTTCCTCAAGAGACACATCGCTGTACATATCGTCCGTATTATCGCAGTTCGAGCCTCTTCCCGAACTATTGAAGCTACCGCTGCGATAGAGCTGACTATAATAAAAATAAAAAAGGCAAAGAAAATTAGAGTATATAAATATACTTTAGCAGATAAATCATTGTTTATAGATTGTACTTTGTCGTTTTAATACCAGATTTATAAAATTAATAAATTTCTAATTTTATGTATAAGGCTAGAGAAATTATAAATATTATTTTTTATTTATTTCTTTTTTAAATATCAAATAGCGTCAATACTGCTATGGTTTTTCGCCTAGTCTCAACTCAAATCTGGTCATAATTGAAATAAGTATAAAGTTGGCATAGTAGGTTAATTAAAAATGAATCCTTATAAATAGAAAATTAAGTATAATAAAAGCTTACAAGTAAAAGTACAGAATAAAAATACAGTATATGAAATACGTCTATGTAGTAGAAAGTTCTCTGTCAGTTTAAAATTCTGTGAAAGGATCAAATTTCTCGAAGCGTCACGAAACCGAGTTGGCGTCGAAGATCTTTGAGAAAAGATTCCTCTTACCGATTTCTTTTTTTCATCTGTGTATTACGCCATCGGCTATTATCATATCATGATGTCAGTAGTGTTAAAATCTTCTATATATAAGAGTATATCTTTTTTTGTTACGTATATTTATTTTGTTTCTTTATATTTGAGAATCGTCAATGATAATTAATTAATGATGATTAATACTAGAAAATTATTTAGAACAAGTTTTTATATTTTTCTTTTTTTATTTATTCATTTCTTTTTCTTATATTTCAAAATCGTTAATCCTTTAGAATACTAATTATTTCTTTCTTCAATTTTTTTCTTTTACATTTAGATATTGTTCATTATTCAAAATACGAGGTATTTATTCTGGTTCATTTATTGTACTTGTATCATAGTAGTTATCATTTAGAAAATATGTGATTCTTACCTCGCTAATGCATTTGAACTGATCCTTTTTCTCCCGGAACTGGAAAAGAAAGAAAGACGTTTTGTCAATGTTTGATCTTAACGATTTCAATTAACGTTAACGATTGATTTTTATCGACTATTATAGTGTGCCATCGTAATCGAGCTGCTAATAGCTAAGAATATTTTTACCGAGGTCGACCATCTACTGATTTATCGGATGTTGACTATGAGCCAAGTTCTCATCTCTCTCTTTCTCTGTCTGTCTCTTTCACAGTTCAAGTGCACAGACTTGTGTGTGTGTGTGAATGGTATGCAAGAGTATAAAATTAAATTTCGACGAATTAAATATTCAAGATTAAATATTACCATTGAGAAATTTTTCTTATAACTATGTATAAAATAGGATAAACAAAAGCTATTGTAGCTTGGAAAAACTTGAAATTCAGTTTCTTATCTTCCGTTATACCGATAGTGTATGGAGAGAGAAAGAAAGAAAGAAAAAGAGAAACATATTTACACATACGATCTCTTTCGCACGCCATCTTTTCACACGTCTTTGTTTCGCCATCGTTATTATATCGACGGAAGTTCCCGCAGCAAAATTGCAAATACTCGTTTATGATATGCAAGATAATATTTCTTTTTTTCGAGATATTTTTCTTTTGATCTATGTGTATGTACGTATATATTACCATGGAGGTGTTCGTCTAAGCGACGTTCGAAGCCAGGAATGCCTTCCTATGGTCGAATTCGGACTTCTCGGGTTTCTGTAAAAGAATGATCAAAAATTACTTGAGATTCAATATTATTTATTATATAAAGTTATTATATGAATATATGAAAATAATAATTAATTGATCATATATGCAATAAACTTATATATTATAAATTAATATATTTATATATAAATTTATATAAATAGCGTACTACTATTACACTACTTTTCTATTAATATATTACTATATATATTATGTATATAAATTTATTAAATATGATCAATTATATTCAATATTCTATATTATCAATACGAGGAAAATTTTACTTTCTAAGTAAAATAAACAAATCGAAAGTTACTATACGAATGAAATGACGTTCAATAAAATATACGAATAAAAAAATAAATTTTTAATTTCAATCTAATGTATGATATTGCGAGAAAGTGAAAATTTCGTAAAGTTCGATTGAATTAGATAATTATGATAATAAAACAATTTCAAAGTAAAATTTACAAACGATACAAATAGTTTCTACAAACGTTTCTCTCTACCGATGCGTATAATTTAAATTAACTAATAACATATATTTCTATTGTTATTCGTACGATCACTATATATCAACCAAAATTGATTCTATTAAACCTAACGAGATCATTAAATTATCTTCTCTTCTACACATCTGTGCAATCATAATATTAATTATCAGTAGTCACGCTTAACCTCAAAGTAATTTCATGCTCGAATGATCATACCTGCTTAATGATTCAATTTTGTCGAATGAGAAGCTACGAAAAAAGAAAGAAAAGAAAGAATACTATTTATCCTGAAATTTATCTTCTATTTAGAAAAACGTATGTGTGCAACGTGTGCGTGTGTGTATAAAAAAAAAGGAAGAAAAAAGAAAAAAAAAAGTTCTTTCCTGAAAATGTATTTTTTTATTTGGAAATAACGACGCAAAAAAGATATGAACGTCACAAATAAAAAAAATAAAAAAGAAAAGAAAAAAAAGGAAGATATTTCATCTGAAAATTTATTTTTTTATTTGGAGATGTAGCGATAAAAAAAAAACAGAGAGAGGAAACAATTTACACGAACTTGATACAAATATGAAACAAAAAAAAATAATAATAATCATTCTCGACGGAAATGCATTTAACTTATATTACTATGATAATCTCTATTTCTTTCTAGACTAAAGTAAATGGAGAAGAGAAGCGGGGATAAGAGGATTGAACGTCATTAAGCTTCCCGTAGAATACGATAAATTAAATTAATAACTCGAGGAAGTAGTCGGAATAATAATGGCATTAACTATGTTTTCTCTTCTCGTGCGAAACTTTCGATACAGGTTGAAACGTTGTTACAAATGATAGTTACGTATGTATATACATATATATTATATGTATCTGACCGAATATACGTACATATGTACATGTGTGTATATATATTGTACATACACATACGATCGTGAGAACGAAGATCAACGTTCTTTTTTTTTCTTTTTTTACTGAACACAACCGAAATCTTAATATTTAACGGGAAACAATTTCTCAGTGAGTGTAAAAAAAAAGAATTGTACAAAGAAAGTATAATCATCATCTCGTAGCTGAAGGAAAGCTTCTTTAGGATTCACCGTAGCATGAAGGTAATTAACAACGTTCCAAGCGTGCACGAGTGTAACGTAAACAATAGTTCTGACGCGACCTTTGCCAGTCAGAAAATTAATCGTAGACTTTTATCGTCAATACGGACATATTTATGCACGTTCCTTTTAACCAACTATGGAGAACCGAAGTAGTATAACAGGAAATAAAAAGGAACGAATTTCAATAGAAAGGATACGAAAGTAGCGGGAAAATTGAAAAAAAAGAGAGAGAGAGAGAGAGAAAGGAAAAGAAAAAGAAAAAACTAAGAACAAGGAATAAATAAGAAAGGATAAGAAAAGGGGGCCGATCAAAGAAGTAGAGAGAGGGTTAGGGGAGGTAGAAATCGCGGTTTCCGTTTTACCACACTGCGGCAATGTTCGAGCGATGAATTTCACCTTTCGGACGAATCGATAAGTTCTCCACAAGCAGCACGTTGCACTCGAGCGATATGACGACGACGACAACGATAATGACAACGACAACGACAACGACAACGACGACGACGACGACGACGACGCGATGACGTTCGTCGTCCTGGCGAACGGTGTTTTTTGATTGGTTCTAAAATGGCCACGATGCGGTACCGCGTGACCTAAGGCGCGAGAATTTAAAACGACCGCAAGATGGATGGATAGATAAAAAGGAAAAGATAGAGAGAGTGAGAGAGTGTATGCGTGAGAGAGAAAGAAAGAAAGAGAGGGAGAGAAAGAGAGAAATCGGTTTTTAACAAGAAAGGAAAAATATAATCGAATTTATATATCGATTTACCTGCCGAAAGGATTGCTACCGGTAGGAGAGGGTGCCGAGCTGCTGCCACCAGGTGAATCGGCGTCGTCTCGGCCGTCTTCGGGTTCACCGTCAGCATCAACTTCGACGGAACCAAAACCAGAACTGGAGCCGAAGTCGGAACCGAAGCCAAAGCCCTCGTAACTTTCTTCTTCGTCTCGATTATTACCAATGAGTTTTATATTGCAAGACGAAGGAGCGTTGTTGTTAGTTTCGGTCGTAATAAGTGGATCTGGAACTGAACCTGAACCGGAATCGGGACCGGGACCGAGACCGGGACCGGTACCGGGACCTGGACCTGGACCACTACTACCACTACCATCACCATCACCACAGTCTCCACCGCTACCGATATTCGAATAATCTCCAGAGTCGTTTTGCGGACTTGCGCTACCGATCGGATGATTCTGCAGGTCTAACGACATCGAGAGCGAGGGAGGCGGCCCGCCGTTGCTCCGTCGGCCCCATTCGGCGTCGTCGTCGTGATCGTCGTCGGCGGCGTTCGTCCTCCTTCCCCCCTTTCCCTTCCCCTCGTCCTTGTTCTCGCTCTTAAGGTTTCGTTTCTTTCTCGGCGAGATGGCGCTGCCTGTTGCTTCACCAACAAAATCTAATACCTCTACTGTAGACAGAGACGACGACGGATCACCGTTGTTACCACCGTTTACACCTTCCTCTTCTTCTTCCTCTTCTTCTTTTTCTCTCCTTTTCTTCTCCTCGTTCTCTTCGTTCTTATCGTCGATAGCCGTTGATGATGAACGGGAGCTTACCATCCTTCGTTTATCCGATCACGATATTCTCCACCTTTTTAGGAAGAGACAGGATACATACATCATGCTACACGACTTGCCTCTACAACTTTATCCATGTAACTAAATAACTATTCGAGAGAATAGAGTTGTAAAGGACGAAAGGTGAGAGAAAGAAAGAGAGAGAGTTAGAGAGAGAGAGAGAGAGAGAGAGAGAAAGAGACAGAAGATATAGTAGGAGTTCTTCACCGAAGGAAGGATGGCATGAGTCAGACCGAAGACATTCTAGAGATAGACATAGAGAGAGAGAGAGAGAGAGAGAGAGAGAGAGAGAGAGAGAGAGAGAGAGAGAGAGAGAAAGAGTCAAGAGACTGATCTCCCTTTCTCCTTCTCTCAAAACTCGTGTCGTTAACTCGTGCTTTTTCAGATCCAACTGGCCTGTCAAGTTCACGAATAAGATCACGCAGGTAAAATTAACTTCTGACTGTAGCGAGAGGCGGAGCCGCGTTCCACTGAGATGAGTGCCCAACCGTTTGTAAGCAAAGAGTTGCATGTTCAACCATAACGTCCCTACATCCCTCTCTATCCCTATATCTCTTTCTCTCTCTCTCTCTTCCTTTTTTTTTAATTCTTTCTTACACGCTTACGTTCGTCGAGGGATGCAAATATAGGTATGTATGTATGTATATATATATCGTGAGCAAGTTTGTGAGAAAATTTGAACGAGTAAGTCAGAGAAAAGCGTGAGAACTGTGCACCGAAGTCATGCTACGGTGAGTCAGGCCTCAGAAATGCTGAGAAACAGGAGGGAAAAATACGACGACGACGACGACGACGACGATGATGATGACGACGAAGACGACGAAGACGATGAAGACGACGAAGACTTGTTCGGTAAATATACCGGCTGCATATACCATCTCTACCATCTCTACGCATTTATTTTCCTACTCTTATTGCGAAACATCATATATGCACACGTGTTAAACCTAATTAGTTGGAAAGTAGCCTTGTTCTGTATTTTTTGTTTTTGTTTGTCTTTTTCTCAAAACGATAAATATAAGATTATACTTCAGATTAGATTTATTAACGTGTCGAGAAATGTTACTTGATTTTAATGATATTTATTAATAAAACTGTATTATTCAACCGATTTGAAATTATTTTTTTTTCCTTCTTATATATGATTTTTTAATATGCATCGTTAGTATATGTTTTCTGTGCTTTATATACATACATACCTACATACATACATATATAAAATCCTCACGACACTTTCTATTTCACGCAGTAAGGAGGAAGTCTCCTTCGTTCGCACCTTATATACGGTGGGATCGTATTTACATCGACACGAGTGTGCGTATGCGAAATGTTTGTGTAACATTTATATCATAAACACTTCCCACGTGCTTAAAGCTTACTCGAAAAACTTCTCCAGAGGAATAGAAAACGGGAGAGGAGTGAGAGGGAGAGAGAGAGAGAGAGAGAGAGAGAGAGAGAGAGAGAGAGAGAGAGAGAGAGAGAAAAAAAAAAAAGAAGTGTTCGATAGTTCGTCGAACTCGCGATTTTGTCGCGAACTTCCGATAGGTAGCGCTCGTGTCGCTGAAAGTACATGGACCGGAGAACAGTATAGAAAATCTAATAATTAACTATTATCATGATACTTGATTAATATTGAGAATATATATCAAGAGACAAAAAAAAAAGAAAAGAAAAAAGAAAAGAAAAGAAGAAAAATAAAGAATGCTAATCTATTGATATCTTGTTTAATTATATAATATTTATAGAAACTATGATTGCATTATATCAAGATTCCCATGATTTCAAATGAAGTTTGGCCGAGCAACGGGACGAAGCCGTACCAGTCGGAACCGTTCGATGAGATAATCATAAAAGGGAGTGTCCGATCAGTTCGAGAAGGGGCGTTACACGATGATGTTGTGTTTTTTATCGATATCCGTTATCTTGAGTAGAAGAAGAGGTGTATACAGATCCTTTTTCAGTAACACATCCCTTGAACTTTCTTCAGTAACTCTTAGATCAAGACGAACACTCCTGGAAACTCGCCAGAAGCTTTCCTCTTTAAATAGTACGAACGTCGAAGTAGTTGTCCATGCGTTCTTGTTTCCTTTTTTATAGAGAAGGAAGAAAGAGCGTGTATATGTATGTATGTGTGAGAGAAAGAGCGAGAGAGAGAGAGAAAGAGAGAGAAAAGAAGAGCAACGCGTGCCAGAGATCCTTTCCTCGTTATTCCGGATCAACATGCTCTCCCCTTCTTAACTCAATGTACCATTGGAAAGCATCATGTGAAATCGGATCAAGGATTCGTCGTTGATCGAAGCGTGACGTCACGGTAGATATAAGAATAATGTCCTTCGGTGCTCTCTTTTTTTCTTTTAATTGTATTATATATCTTTTTATCCGATCACTCGAGTCACGAGCAATTCAAATCTCCCGCCGAAATACTTTCCGAAAGTTCTAAAAATGATCACTCATATTTTTCTTTGCCTTCTTTCTTATTTCAGATTATATTATCTCTTTATTTTTGAATACTAAAGACAGCTGCAATTGAAATTTCCTAAGAAAATATTTTTCGAGGGTTCTAGAAATTAACGACTTATTCTGTTTTTTTTGGTTATATCTCTCTTTAATTTGTAAGAGTAAATTTTTCATCGAAGTACTTTTAGAACGTTTTAGAAATAGATCACTGATAATGATTTTTGAATTAAGAAATCACCGTGTGTTCTTGACGTTCGATCATCGAGCGTACGTAAGCACGTTGGATCATTTATTCATCGTAGTAGTAGTAGTATGTAGTTGGTTACGATGAACCGGTATATATTATCGTGGAACATAACGCGAAAATAGATACGCGTGACGTCGAAGGGGAATAAAAAGGTAAGAAAGAATATACGTGAGTTGCATTAAAATTACGTTACTCGACGAGTCATTATCTCTCTTTTTTTTTTTGCTTACGTCGAGAACATCGATCTTTCGATTTGTAAAGTCGATATATCGCGTTTTGAATTCACAGCACGTTCGATAAATTTACTCTTTTTAGATCTAATTTAATAATCGAAAAACTATTTCGAATTATTACTCTTTTTGATTATAACTCGTATCAATAAATAATTATAAAATAAAATACCGGGTGTGATCTCTCTCTCTCTCTTTTTCTTCTTTTTTTGTTCGATGAAATTCAACTAACTTTCAGGCTTATTCGTGTATGTAAGTTACACGCATAAATGCGTTTCGAATCGTTGAATTCCAGCAGTATAACGTTATTTAGAGCGAGCTCGAAAGCGCGGCCACAGGAAGGAAATACGTTTGACGCTTCTCGGTTCGTTTAATTATAACATCGTTTTGATATCCGAGTTATGTAGTTACGATCATAGAAGATAGGTGTATGTACTACGTATCTGATTAGCGAGAGGTGACAAATTATATATATATATATACATAGACAGAGAGAAAAAAATTAAATAAACAGAAAAGAAAAAATGAATAAAAATAAAGGACTTATGAAAGAAGAAAAAAAAAAAGAAATAGAAAAAGAAAAAAGAAAAAAGAAAAAAGAAATTTTAACGACAACAATTATTTCCAAACTACATCCTTATATATCTCATTATTAACTTGCATATCGATTATTCGAAAGTACTGATTCATATTAAAAAATCAAACAAACTCAATTGGTTTTAATCTTTCGTGATTCATAATAAAACAAAGAAGAGTTTCAGAAGAGACAATGTGATTGAAGTTACACGTGAAACATACGTGCCGTTTGTATAGTGATCAAATAAAAAAAGATTCCGCGTTATCGACGAAACGTTGAATATATCATAGAGAAAGCAGAACGGCAGTTAAGCAGTAGCAATCATTATGATTGAAGGAACAAACGAATGAATCGAACGTAATACTGTTCGCTTTAAACACGTATTTTTATATAGTAATAATTACCATAGGAAGAGATATAGAAAAAAGAGAAACTCAAAAGAAATATTAAGGGTCGTGATGCGATGTCCTCCAGTCTATCGTACGATCAAAGTAACTTTTACTTTTCTTCTTTTTTTTCCTTTATATATATATATATATATCAAAAGGGAGATCTTCACGAATGATCAAACTTGTTCTTTCAACTTTATTTACATACAATCGTGAAAGATTGCATCTATCTTTTGAATACCTTACGAATCGGAAAACTATAGGTAATATGCTTGAAAAGGAGAAACTATTTGAATGTTTTCGAAATGTTACCTTGTTATCCCGACGTTTATATATCGTTGCAAAAATATTCTCACTTGTGATTATGATAAACACTGGTGTACCACGCTCGTATCATACAAACATACGTACATACACACATACATACAATTCATACATACGCTTAAAATATTGCATACGACGAAACATTATAACGTTCTTTACAATCACCTAATCGGAACGAACACAAAGCTATAAAATAATTAATGGTAATGATCATCATAAATTTTTATTTCACTAAACAGCTTTTCAAATAATGCCGACACTTGGAAAAATATAAAAGGGTTCCGTGGTGAGTATTACGATACCAAACGAAGTTTTACAAAGAACATTAACGGTCAGGAATTCTTTCTCTCGAAATTCACTCGATCCCGACAGTCTTACGGCTTCGTTTCAGTAAGGTCCAATGAAACGCGACGACATAACGGACGGAAACAAAAGACGTAGCAACAAAAGAGGACACACATTTATTTATATACACACACACACCACCTCTCGAAACTGCCGCGTTTAGAGAAGATATTGTCCAAATATACCAAAGAATAAAAGAGATTGAAAGTTTCTCGGTATACGTATCACATTATAGTTATATAGTAATATACCGAAATTATTTTCTTCGGCGCATCGTAATTACAGAAACAAAAGAAAGAGGAGAGAGAGAAGAGAGAGAGAGAGAGAGAGAGAGAGAAAGAGAGAGAAAGAGAGAGAGAGAGAGGCAGAGAAAGAGAGAGAGAGAGAGAGGAGAGAGAGAGAGAGAGAGAGAGAGAGAGAGAGAGAGCATTGAAAGGTAAGAAGGTCAAGGCCGATGATTTGGAGAATTCCTTGGAAAAAAAGAAATAGGTTTTTTCGCCAAAAGACGTTACGAGAGTCGACTCACCTTGAAATAATGATGAAGATAACGGTGATTCAGAAGATGCAAGCCAAGGATGAAGAGAGTAGTAGAATATATATTTCCGAGATATATTCCAATTGCAGAAGAAAGATGTACGCGTCACGACTTTAAGTAAACGAGATTTATTTTCGAATGTTGCAGATTGTATGATGTTCGTTGTGTTTCGTAAATGGCTTCGTACAGGATGGCAACGCTTTTATTCCGTAGAGACTTGTCAGCCAAGAGATTGATATAAACACCTGTGCGTTTGACTCGTCCCCGTTCGTTCGTGCGAGGAAAGAAAATAAAAAAGGAGATGCTTCATTTGGACTAACGGTAATAACGAGTGGACAAGAGGGAGAGGTAAAAGGAAAGAGAGAGAGGAATTTGAAGCATAGAAAGAACGGTCCGCGAGACGATGGTAAAAGATATATGTAACGAACAAAAGAACGAACGAACGAACGAACGAACGGAGAAACGGAGAAACAAACAACCGTACGAATAAGAGACTACGACAAACTGAGGAAGAGAAGAGGTGCGACAGCCGAACACGACGCGAGTCGCAGCGCGAAAGCGAGCGAAACGGCCGACTGAGAGCGGAGTCGCGCGACTGGTCACGAGCGGTCGCGCATGCGCACTGACTTCTACTACCGAGCCACGCAAGTGTATATACATGGCGTCCATCTTGGCACACAGGTGCACGCTGCACGTTCGTACCTGCAGGTACCGAGCGTACCAGTGATTCTCAACCTACGGAACCCCTTTTTATACATATTTTAACTCCCACGCTATCGACCAGGACCTAGTTTGTCTTCCCTTTCGCTCGATATTTTTTTACCTTTCCCTTCTCTTCTTCTTATTCTTTTTCTTTTTTCATTGCCTCCAACGCACGTTGGGGTCAACGCTAACGTAAATTCCGTGAGAAAAGGAATACGATAGAATGGATATTCTTGATTCTATATACACTGAGACGTTCTGTAATAACCATCGTTGTTTACGCGATTGAATTTGAAAATTATTTATAATCATCGAGTTAATAATAATAACACGCTCGACAATATTTTTTCCGCAAACAATCTCGCATAAGACATCCTTGCACGTGATATATCAACAATCAACCAATCGTTCCTCCGTCGATTATCTCTATGTACATACATTCTATATCGACTAATATCGATCTATATATGTCGATGGACGAAATTAATGTGGAAAAAAAGCAAAGTAACAATTGGAAGCCCGTTCGTGCGCTCCTCGTACTATACACGTACTAATTATGGCACAAAGAACTTTCGTTTAAGAGAAATTTGTGCATCCGCTCGTTCGAAAAACCGTTACGCAAGGTTCGAGTTGAGCATCGATATCGAATTATTTCTATTTCCTTGGAAAAAAACGAATCTTGGTATGTCAACGAAAAAAAAAAGAAAAAAAAAGAAAGGAAAAAAGAAAATCATCAGACGCGACATCTTACAGTGACAATATGAATTAACTAAAAAAAAAGTGCGCGTATTTTGAAAGATTTTTCATAAAAATTCATACGAATTCAAACGATCTTGTTACCGTCGTCTTCGTTTCTACTCTCTACCGATCTTCACGGCCAATTTCAATGGTTTTACGAGCAAAACGGAAAGTGTCATTGTCTTCAGGTAGAAATCCACGCGTAGAAAGGAACAAAACTGTAAAGCTGTCGTATATATATATATGTATACACACACACATATATATATCTATTCGTTTCGTTTCGCTACGCGACCTTTTCCGCTTTCGACGAAGAAGACGGTTTCTTTCTTGAAGATTGTGAAGACAAATCTCCCTTCGATTCTCCACGAAGTTCGGTCATCTTTTTCTTTGAATTTGGCGTCGTAGGCGACGCTTGTCCGAGTTCCTTCTCTCATGAGGCATCGACATCGTCGTTACCTTTTTTATAAACTTCCTTGTAAACCAATTCTTGCATTTGCATTCTGAGTAACATTCTTCGATCGGCTGGTAGAGTTCTGATGTGTGGTAAAAGACTCATGAGGAAATAATAATTATCGTCAAAACGATTACCATCGAGAGGATCAACCGTTAGTCCGATACCATTATCGCTCTCACCCATCAACACCTGTTCAGGTGATATATTTTGTAACATCATTTCATTGTCCGCTAAATTATCTGTCACATTTTGAAATCCCAAATTATCGAAGCTCTCTTCCGGTTCTTGTTTGACGTCAACTCGATGATCGATACCATCGATCTTCAACGTTCCATTTTCGCTGCTCATCGACAATAAATGATCAGCTAGTGCATCCCTGTCGTCCAAACTTCTGCTCAACGACGTACCATTCTTGGTCAGCATCCCTTCTGAGTCGTTTTCTCCTAATCCGCGATCTCCAGCTATACCTGCTTTTCCACGCTCCCAAATCGGTGGCCTTGGAAGCATTTGCTCTTTCAAGAATTGTAGACTCTTGAAATGAATCCATACTGGTCTGTTACGATGATATTTACTCTTTCGGTAAACTTGATCCTTCTTGAGCTCGGCACGAAATGTATCTCGCAGACCTTTCCACTTAGCCTTTAATACTGGTTCTGGAATTAAACGAGAAAATATATTCCAATTAGAAAAAATGTTTCGATGCGTTTTCATCGAAGGATCATATTTGCATTCAGCGTGAAAAAATTATGAAAAAATATTAATTATAAAACTATTTCCAAAAAAAAAGGAAAAAAAAAGAAAAAAAAGGGAGAAGAGCTCAATGAATTTTAACTATGTTTCTCGTTGTAATAGTTTTGGACATGAGTATACCATTTGTTGGAATACAATTTTCGTTGGTACCTGAGTTTTATTACCTGAAAACCCTAATCCTACAGATTAAGGGTCTAAAGGTTCATCTTTTCTTTCTATTTTGTATAGATAGAACATAAGAATGCACGTGTGCACGTGCGTATGAATGCAGTACAATAAGAAAAGTGAAAGGTAAAAGTACCTGGTTTGAAATATTTCGGATTTGGACAAGGAAAAGTTAACAAATATTTGCAAAAATTTCCCTCGACTAATTTAGCTTCGACTATCCCTCGTTATTGACTCAGGTGTAATTTGCGCATGCGCAGTCCTGTTGTAGCTACTCGCGCCTTTAGAACTCGAGTAGTCTTGCGTCATAGTTGTGTGATCTACGCGGATGTTTGGTGATCTTGATTTTATTAAAATTTTTCTTTATTTTTATTACAAAGGAAATCTCCGAATTTCATTGGTCGTTAATTCGAGCTGTGTAAGACAGATAGAACGAATTTTATCTCTTACTTTGTACAATCTCTATTTTCTTTACAAGTTTATTCTTTAGTGCATTATTTGATATTAAAAAAAAAAAAAGAAGAAAAAGTAAGAAAGAAAATTGGTAACAAAATTGTGTTTGATGACGACGATGATCAGCTAACGATATCAAGAAAAGAAAAAAGTCCAAGGAAAAAGAAAAAAAAGTAAATAGAGCGTTTTTAATTTTGTTAGGAGACACGAAAAAGTGAGGTTAAGCCGGCCGTGATGCGTACGAGCGAGTACACGACAGTTCGCCACTGTGGAGCCACCACCCCTTTTCGTACCTTTCTCTTCCTTATCTCACTTTATCGCGATTATCAATAAACAATACTAGTTTCTAAAAAAATAAAAAAAACCAGAAAGGAAACCAAAGGAAGATCTGTGTATTTTTGACGGGAAGGATTAAAAAAATTGATTGGTTAGATCATTTGAGAAGAAGCGAGAGACGAAGCAGCTTCGGAGGGTGGGGTGAGGGGAAATCGCTCGTAGGTCCAGTTCGTGTGAGTGAGAGGGAGATAGTGAGATAGACAGATAGATAGAGGTAGAGGTAGAGGTAAAGAGTGAGAAAAAGATAGAGAGAAAGAGAAAGACAAAGAGAGAGAGAGAGAGAGAGAGCAACGCAAGAACGAAGACCTCTTTGGGATTGATGCACGCACTGGGAAGCTTGAAGATCGCTGCAATTTCCACCCAAATGCGGTTGGTCACTTCTCGATTATGATAGGACATGTGTCTCTGGTTCCAAAGCGCGGGTCGCTTGTAAACTTCGGCGATGAGCCGATTCGCGTCCATCTTCACTTCGTCCCTCATTTCCCCTAACAAGTTGCGACGGTGGCGGTGGCGGTGGCGGTGGTGGTGGTGTTGGTCTCAAAAAATGATAAAATAAGAATCGTACTCTACGAATCCTGATTGAAAATTTCTGGCGAATTGTATTGAAAGGAAATTTAAGAATAAGAAGAGAGAGAGAAAAAGAGAAAGAGAAAGAGAAAAAGAGAAAAAAGAGAGAGAGAGAGAGAGAGAGAGAGAGATACACGGAGCGACAAACCGACGACGACAAAGTACGGGCGAATACTAGCGTCGGGATAGCGATTAGCGCGCAGGACGCTCTCACGGACGCTGGACGATCGATTCGCCGTTTCGTTCTCGTCTCGGCTCGCTAGCGCTAGCGCGACTTCTCGCATCTCTTCTATCCTCTTCTTCTTAGATAAGTTTCTATGTGAGAAAAAGAGAGAGAATCCTAGAGAGTAATGTTTATTCTACGACGAGTTTCCTACGATGAACTGCGACTTGTCTCTTCTTTTATTTTCACATTTTCTTCGTTTAGATTTCATTATTGTTAAGAATAGATCATTTTTGAATGACTTGAGAAAAAGAGAAATCCTAGAGAGTTGTTTATTTTATGATAAACTTCTTTCTTTCTCTCTCTTTCTCCCTCATAATGAAGCAGCTTATTTCTTATTTCATTTTAACTTTCTAAGTTTAGTCTTCATAATTGTTAAGTATAGATCTTTGAATGACTTGATAGATAGATAGATAGATAGATAGATAGATGGATAAAAATAGAGAGAGAGAAAGAGAAAAAAATTTCTATAGTTGTTTATTTTATGATGAATTGGCTTATTTCTTATTTTATTTTCGTTTTTTTTTTTTTGGTTTAGATTTAATTATTATTAAGAACAGATCATTTTTGAATGACTTAATTGATTAATCACATTTATATATATGTAGGATTGTATTCGTTACGAGGAACAAAAATCATGCACGGTTTCGAACTGATATCGCAAGGTGCCGAAGCGTGTCTCTACAAAGGGATATACTTAGGTAAACCTACAATAGTTAAAGAGAGATTCGTTAAAGGTTATAGACATCCAGATTTAGATAAACGTTTAACAAAAGATAGAATAAAGGCTGAGGCACGGGCTATCGTTCGTGCTAAATCTGCAGGTAAAGATTATTCATTATTTTGAATCAGATGAATTATTCCGTTATCTGTGAATTCGATTGGCAAACTAATTTTCTTGTTTTCCTTTTTTATCAAAGGCGTACCGACACCTGCGTTATATCTGATCGATTTGGATCGCCGTAGCATCTATATGGAGCATATGGAAAATACAATAGTTTTAAAAAATTATATCGATGAAAATGTATCAGATAAAGTTAATGTAGAACATATAGTTAAGTTTATAGGAAAAGGATTAGGATTAGTTATTGCTAAGTTGCACTCAAAAAATATAGTCCATGGAGATTTGACAACATCAAATGTTCTTTTAAAAAATATTTCAGATGGAACATGGACTGAGGATGAAGGTAAAGTCTTGAAAATTGTCATATAAAAAAAGAAAACATTGGTATTAACATGTATCCTATTTGTAGCTTTAAACCATTTTGTTATGATTGATTTTGGATTGGCACGAATTGATTCCACTGTGGAAGATAAAGCAGTTGATATATACGTTCTTGAAAGATCTTTGCTTAGTGCTCATTCAGAAGTATCCACTCTTTTTCCACTGATTTATGAAAGCTATCAAAAACATTATGCGAATAAAGCTCAATGCAAAGAGATAGTTAATAAATATGAAGAAGTACGAGCTCGCGGACGCAAACGATTGATGATTGGGTGATCATTAATGGAATTGTTTTTAATAAAGACGAGTTGTTTGTTAAATATGAATGAAATTTGTTTTCTTTCCAAAAATGCTAGTATTTGTTTTGGAATTCCAAAAAATATACTGGCATCTATGAGTTTTACTTGTAAAATTATTTTACTATCCTTTTTTGCAACAATAAAAATATGTTTTTATTATCAAAAGATCGACGTAACTGCGAAAGTTAATGTATCAAGAAAAAACTAGTTCAATATAGTTATTTAATATGATAAAAAGGCTTGTATATACATAATTCATTCTTGTATAACAAGTATTATCTATGGGTAACAAATTGCAAGAAGATATTATTTTGTATATTTTCTAAAATGATACCTTTCTTTTCTTTCGTAGACACGCCGTTAATATATATCAGCGTTTTATATAGAAAATGTTTGCTTTGACATAGACCAGTGCTTATAAAGTCAAGCATATGCGAATATAGAGCACTTTCCATTAGCGATTGTAGTAAGTGATTTTACACTTACAAATTAATTCGATTTTCAGTCCAAGTGTTACCACTTTTTATTCCTAAATCAGTCGAAATGTAGTCCTGAATATATGATAATCCACGTCACCTAAAAATAAATATTATTTGAACTATACATCATATCCATATAGTTATGACTTCAGTTAATTCTAATAAAACGAAGTAATACCAAAAAGCCAGCAAATGAAGTCATAAATCCTTCCTTAGTTAACTCCCATATACCGCCATATTCTTCTTCATCTATTTGTTGAAAACTGTTAAAATATAGATACATAACGCCTGCATTGACTAGTACAAATCTGAAAAATATGAAAGATATATTTCAATAATTAAGTCAATATATTTAAAAATGCTTTTTTTCATAGATACAAACTTTACTTACAATAATAGAGCTATAAAACCTTTTAAAGGTATGAGACCCCATCCTACACCAACAATAATGCCTATCGCTTGTCTAGCCCAATAAACAACGTCGAGAAATTCTTCCTACGTAAGTAATAAATAATCAAAGTACATACGAATATGCATTAAGATTAGAATGACGCGTAAGACATGAATTGTTAAAAGTGAGGTTATATTTACTTTATCTGGCCATTCTGAATTCGCTGTAATTGCACGTGTCCAAATACTCAACTCGCATTTGCTACCATTCCCATTTTTTTCTGACTTTGAACGTGACATCTTTGCTCTCTTTCAACTTAATAAAATTACGTTTACATTAAGAACCATTAACGGCGTGTTCAGCGCGCTAGTTACACGCTCCTTTTGTTCCACGTTTTATGTCGGCACTTCCGTACGTTTTCTCTGCGCACCACTTTACGCACGACGCACCAAGCACATGTAATCTGTCTCTAGATATTATAATATAAAATTTCACAAAATCATCTTACACACAAGCGCCATACTATTGGAACTGAACATGAGCGAAAATTCAACTTCGATCATAACATCTAATAAGGGATAAACAAAGGTAAAAGTAGAGATCATTAGTACGACCAATCACGTTTGATGGCGCGTTATTTTGATATTTTGAACATCGAACTATTCGGGGTTATGTGATTATAATATTATATTAAATTTGTCATATTAAAATAAATAAGACGAACAAATGAAATACTTAAATAAAAAAAATTTTTTGTTCATTAACTACATCGTAATGCAATATTAAAATAACCATAATTCTTTTCATAATTTATACATAGATAAGTTTATTCATTGGAGGATTATATCTTTATGCTTACTAAATACGCTATATGTATGTATATAAAGTTGCTGATACAGGAATGTATTCGAGTAAAATATATAAATATATCACACATGCACCATCATACGCACAGAGGCATACCAAGTCAGTTTTTAAATATTTACATTAAATCACTTTCATGTTGCAGGTGAATTTTTTCTAATTTTTTTTGGATCTACAATAGTTATTACCTAACTTAGATTCATATATCTTTTTTTCAGTTTTACAAAACAAGATTAATTGCTACTATTAATTTGGCACAATGTGACAGAACTACTGAATTCTACTGATACTCAGTTTTTCAAAATTTGTAATGCCACTGGCCTTTTTTTTCTTTGCTTTTCCTTTTTTCAAATATGAGTTTCATGTTTTTGACTAAATATTGTATTGCATAGTCTAATATAATTCTAATAGTATAAAAGATCACCTGTAACATGACATATGCAAAATTGTTTACGAGCTTGCATAATATTACACACACGTACATGACTGAATGCTATTTTTATAATCATATTACATATTATATCCTTAGTTTTTGCTATTTCTCTAAAAGTATTGTTATCAAATATTTCATTAATTATCTAATCTTTATCATACTGATTTACATTTATATAATAAGTCATAAAATTTTATTATGGAATGTATTATTGGCTTATTTTCTGGTTAAAGAACGTAATTTGAATTAAACAGCTACAGGAGAATTTTCTTCTTGGTTAATATAGTTTAATATTTTAAAGATTAAACGTATGCAAATTTAATGTATGTCATCCTAAAGGAGACATATAATGTACCTTCCAACAATGTATATTGATACAATGATTTGTATTATCTTCTTATATAGGTTCAGGAATATGTTTTTCTCGGTTAACATGCAACATGGATTTCAAAATGCAACTTGTAGAGATTTGTCTATTACTGCATCCATGTAAATAACAATAGTATACTTTTCAATGATTACAGCTAACAGTACAAACAAAAGTACAATATACGTTTGAACTGTTGCATTTTTACGTTTTGTTTGTTTTATAAATGTATACATAGGGTGGAACGAAAATCATAGTATAATCGTAGTAAATTTGATTCCCTAATTAATAATAAATACAAAACGATAATGATAAAAATTTATACTATCATTTCGACTGATTTACTTTTATTCAAGGAATCATGTTCACTTGGTTGTATAAGAATATTCGGGACACCCTATACGTATACAATATACAATATATATATATATATATATATATATATATATATATACATACATACATACATAACATGTACGTATGTATATTAAGATACTATTTCGCATTTCTATTTTACAAATGTATATACATATACTTTTTCTATAAAAACCAATCAATTCTCTATACGATTATATATGTTAAATACTTTTTGTTAGAAAAGACAATATATTTAACAACTCCCTCATGGCAAAAGAAAAAATAATAATATAAAAAAAATATGTATGTATATATATAAATGACTTTCTCCTGATTATTACTTTATCTATAATGATGTAAAGAATGAAGTTATACAACACAGTTACACAATACAATTATATAACGTTTTTTTACTTAATGTTTTCCAACTTAAAATGTGACATTCTTATATCTTTTCGTGAGATGTTACATTGTATATTTTGCATACATTATATTTTTGTATATGTGATTGTATAATCCCTATTATATTTCCAAACACCAAGTTAGTAACATGATCCGGTTAAAAAGATTTTTTGTTTAAACTTGAGATATATATAGTTATTTTATAGCATGATTTTTAATTTAAGACCAAAATAATTCAAAATGATGCGCATATATGTAGCTTATATTCAGGATAACAAACAAGAGCTTTTTTGAAATACTGTGATTAAAAGAAATTCAATACATTTCGATAAATGCATTAATAAAAAACGTAATCAATTGTATACTCATACATTAAACATCGGAAGACAAATACATCTTGTCCAAAAAATTAAAAGTAGAATAACATTTTTTGTTTTATCATACGTAATAGGCACTTATTACGTTGACATCTATAAAACTCCATCCAATAGGATAGAAATTATTTGTTTATGCAGCCAGAACACTCCCGTTTATCTAAACTACACAGTCTCTTATCTAAAATGTACAAGACAACAGATAAATATTTAAATATTAAAACAAGTTACCAATTTGTAAATTACTTCGATAATATCATATACAATATTATACCAGGCCCTTTCTATAAAAGTTTAGAGAAATGCAGACTGCATTGGCTGTGATTTAAATGGAAGTATTTGTTCCAATTGTTATTTGTAGTCAATAGTAATTTAAATTAACTCTGCATGGTAAATGTAATATTCTGTTACAATATACAATAAAACCTTCTAATGACATAATAATAGGAGACTAATACTTGTTATAGAAACTCTTGTTACCCTGTTCCTAATGCAAGTGTTCATTTAATAAATGTATATATATGTATGTTATGTCTGATTTCTTATGGCACGAATATAAACAAACAATGTGCTATCTTATTGTGCAATTCATAGAAATGCTTGTTTCAGATTATTCTTATAAATATTATGTATATAATTATTATTATTATTTTTTTTTTTGACGTACTGTCATAAAATCGATATTCTGGTGTTATACGGAACTGCATTGTTAAACGTCAACAACGTCGTTGTCATAATTAAAATTTGAATCACGTAAAAACGAAGTGCGACGAAGTTTAAAGCTGAACGGAGAATCTTCACCCGTTTTCGGCGCTTCCGTTACCTGAAATTGAAAAATACGACGTAGAATAAAAACAAAATAATATGAAAATAAAAATAATTTCTATATACATTTCAATATGATAAAAAAAGAAAAGCAGAGATATTCAAGGCAAAGTTAAAAAAAAGATTAAGTTACATTAAATATACGGTACAAGCATAATTAGAAATCAAAGTTTGGCGATGTACAATGCTCGTGTATATATATATATATATATAGCTTGAAATGATATAAAAAGCTTGAAGGATTATTTAAGGAATGATCAGTATTACAAGATATTACTAAATACACTTTGATATATGCAGCTGTCTTCTTTCTTCAGAAATATAGAAAAAAAGAAATAAATATCGTAAAGTACCTTGGTAACTGGTCGGTCAGCAGAACGTTGAAGCACCGACCTCCATGGTGCAGGTGTGCTATGCTCTAAAATAATATATACAGCAAGGCTCATGAATTTTAAGGCTTTTCATGCATTTCCAAACTATTTTAAAGCTTGTAAAAAAAAATGAATATTTTATAATGGTTAACAGTGATGTTCGAATCGAGCAGTGTATGCAGGGTTACGATACACCGAACGATCATGCATCTTATGAAAATGTTTGATTTTACCATTCTCCTTCTTGTCAGCTTTTCCTTTATTTAAACTAGCTGCCAATTCTCTGACCGATCTTTTCTCTACACTTGTATTGCTCAGTGAACTTGCTGTACTGCTTGCTGATAATGTAGGTGGTAATGATGCCGGTCCACTGACACCACTATCAGTTGATTCGTCGAGAGCATCACCAGAGTCAGGTGTATTCCCTGCAGACGTATTTGGACTCGACCCATCACTCAATAAGCTAAATTCACCTGCGATTTTAATATTGAAATTATTGCGATAAACTTGTGTGACTACTTTTTTATCTAAACAAAAAATTAATATAAAAATTGTTAGAAAATTTACCGGATTTCCTGTCAGCAGCCATGCTCCAAGGTCGTGGCTTTGGTGCTGTAGCAGGAGGAATAGGTTTATTTTTTAAAAGAGCACCATTATTTTTTCCATCGCTGCTAGAATTATTTCCTTTAACAACAGATTTTAATATCGGTGACTTAGACGATTCCGATGAATTTTTGGTGTTGCTACCGTTGGTTGGACTTCGAAGATCAAAACCAGTGGAACGTAATTTAACAGAAGACATTGCTTGTGCGCTAGATCTGTCTTTGTCCGATGACGAATTTGTATTATTTTGCAATTGCAATATTTTCCCACAGTCTTCTGATTCTCGAGAATTACGAGAGGTTGGAATTGATCCAATATTTGGTAAAGTATTACGTTTGGAAGAATCAACGGAAGTACTCATAATACTGTTATTATATGTATCCTTACTACTATCACATCTGGACATTACTCTCTCATGTCCCTGAGCATTATCTGTCGTATTTCGTCGAGCCAGAGGTGATGCGGTTAATGGTGAATCACCTTGCGAACGTCTCCCAACGAGAGGAGAAAATTTTTCTAAGTTATCGCTAGACCTTGAACGTGGTGTTGGTTCAAGTAACGTTTTCAACATCGGTGAGTTACATCCATGCTTTTTATCTAGATCAGGTGGTATACTTTTATGACTCGCCAGAGATAAATTTGGACTCCCATCCGTTGGAAACGTATGTAAAGAACTAAACATACATATTTTTAAATTACAAAGGCAAATTGATGATTATTAAAGTTAGATATATATATTTTTCTTTCTATTTATAATACCTATCATCACTTGTAGGTGATATAAGTGGTGTAGTCGGTGTAGTAGGCCGGAAAAATACATCTAGTCCCTCGCCAAGAGCTAAACCATCTACAGGTTGATCTGGTCTTAACATTGGTCTTGTAGGTGCTCTAGTTTTTGTTCTTCGTGGCCTAGATTTAACTAAATGTTGTAATTGTTGACCTACAGTATTAGGTAATTCTGAGACAGAATCTAACGATTCTGTTAAGGAATGTTCAGTTTCTGAAATAGCTATAAAAAGATATCTTTTTACTATCATTTATTTGTAAAAAATTTATTATTCCCAATACTATTAAATCGTATATAAAACGAACCTTCTGCCTGACTTTTTGGCAGTGATGGAAGTAAATCAGGTATATCATCTGCTGACAATCCTTCTACAGAATCTACCACAGATTTTGGTCTTAATTTTCTCCCATGTAAACTTTTCCGTTTATTAGATAAGTGCGGAGTTGCCTGAATAAAAGAACAATGAATGCAATAGAAGTTTATACAACAACAACAACAAATTTTTAATATATTGTCAACCATCAATATATAATTATATGATAATTATGTACCATTTATTTTTTTTTACTATACTTACAAGATTCAAATAATCCAATTTCTAGACAGACATAAAAAAGTAACGACAATATGTAATTAATATAAACTATCTTAATATAATATATATATGCATATTGTATATTTATTTTATTTAGGAATAATAGATTAAATCGTTTAGGAAATAATAAATTAAAATTACCATTGGCGATTGTTCACTGGAACAATGACTAAGAGAATTTTCCAAGGAATATGTTTCTGGAGGACACTCTACTTCTGAAATAAGACTAGTCCTTCCACCATGCAATGTCATAGAAACACCAGTTGCACTTGTAACACCAATAACACTTCCACTACTCATGGAACCTGCACTTGGTCTTAATACGTCTGGAGTACTGCTTCTTGTTCGACTATCACAATCTCCGATCTGTGGGAATAAAAGGTTTTATAGATATTGTGTAATTATAAAATACAAGATACACAAACTATAAATCACTCACCAAAGTTTTGTAACTACGCGACAAAGATTCGATTACTTCGTCGGTGGTTCTATCAGATACATGCGCAGCAACCGCTAAATTTAACTCACTAAGAAAATATTTTTTTCATTAATTCAAATTATAAAATGTTAAAATTACAGATAGAAAAATGTCAACATAGTATAATAGTACGATGAAATAGTCTTACTTGACTCTATTAATAATATCAGCACCAGCTTGTTCTGTAATAGTTGTATGAATAAATTCTGCACTTATATGATTTTTTTCCTTACAAATATTACGAACATCATCCTCCACTGCAATAGGTTCACTTTCATCTCCTCTAATTACTGTTTGTGAAAGTATTGTTGGACATTGTTCATTCGCACATTTAAGCATTGCATCTAATGAATCCTAAAAAAAAAAAATATATTTTTCAATAAAAATTCTTTAAATGTTTTATATATTTTTTTAATTGTTAAAAAAAAATACCTCTAAGTACATGGTAACAACTTTGTGAAGTTCGTTTGCCATATCATGTAATTTTAACTCAATTGGATTATTTTCATCTCTTCTTTGGAGTACTTCATGTAATCTTGGAAGGAGCTGTAAATAATACATATATTAGATTATTTATACATTCATAAATAATTATAATGTTTCTTAATACCTGTTTAGAATTATCAGCATCCTGTATCAGACCAGTAGCATAATTAATATCATTATTTGCATCACAGCTTTCTGCAGCTATAGCTTTGATAGTATCCTGAGTTTGAACAACAAGCCTATCAACCATCTGTTGTGTAGAACTTAACAAAAAACCTTGCTGAAGTCTAAATGCTTGTCCATGACTGTATTTACATGGCGTAACATTTCTTTGCAGCAAGTCTTGGATTTTTTTAGCTAATTGTTCTGTTTTTTCAGCAGACGTTTTCATACACGGTTGTAGATCAAAAATTGGAAATGGCATATGCCTCACACTACAATTTCTGTAATCAAATAAAAAAATACACACAGTTTCGAGAATTGGTATAGTAATTGATTACTGTAATGTAAAATAAATTTACTTTTCCAAAGCATGCACGATATCTGCATAACCTTGAAGCGTAATATTATTTTTATCATAAATGATAGTTCTTAAGTGATTATTGATTTGCAATGCTTTGGCTAATAATCTTGCACCAGGATCTCCAATCTGATTTCCACTTATGTCTAACGTATGAAGACACGTATTACTTCCCAAAGCATTAATCAAATTATAGAGATCAGATTTAAGACGAGAATCAGGTAAGTGTAATGCTTGTAAAACGCAATCATCCTCTTGCAGCATTTGAACCAAAGCATCCATTACAACAGCAATGTGTTTGCTTTTCATACCAGTCGTATTTCGACCCATATATAATTGTTTAATAGACTTGTTTTTACCTATAGCTGTTATTACTTGCGCTAAATCAACATCCATATCTAAAAATGTATATCTATGTAAGAAGACAAATATAATTGTTATATAACAGTTATTAATTCACAGAATTTAGAACGTACGTACTGCTGTCCGAAATATCCAATGATGCTATGCATCTCACCCCATGTATACACGATTCCAAAACATGAGCACCCATAGAACCTAAATTATTTCCACTCATATCAAGTTCTAAACCTACTGTACTTTCATTACATGCCAAACCAAGTAACAAATGTTTTAATGCCTCCAGAGGTAATTTACAGAAAGAGATGTTTAAGTACTTTAATGAAAGTGTTGCTGTAAAAAATTGCTTAAAACTGGGAGGTATTTCTTTGGTCTTTTTACTTGAAAAAGAATTGCGAGCAACATTTAGATGGACTAGATTAGTTGCACAACCTCGCAATAAAGCACCAAATAGCTATAAAAAAATTATATGAATAATGAATTTCCTATTTAAAATTTGTGAAAAAAAATATTTTAAATCTTATATTTATACTTACACATTCTAAGGTAGTATCTGTACCGCTAAGATCTAAATGTGTTAAACTATTAGGCTGTGCCAGAAAGTTACATAAATTCTGTAATTAAATTAAGTTTTTGTTAAATAACGATATTTAATAGAGATATAAAAAATTATTCAATATATAAACTTACATTAATATCATCTTTCAAAGTATTTTCTGAAAGATTTAAGTATTGCAGACTAGTTGGCATACTCCTATTTAAACTTAATGCATGTGCTATTTGACCAATGCCTTTTCCAGTTAATCCACAGTGAGCCAAATTCAATTTTTGTAATCCCTTTGGTAATTTTCCAATAGGGCCACTTAAATGTGTAGCTCCTTAAAATATAAATTATCATAAATATTCTATGGTGAACTTTACATACATTTCAATCATCATATTGCGTAGCTCAGCCATCAATAAGCTTTTTACTGTATTATATTGCATATTGTATAAGTTGCTAAAAATGTAAGAATCTAAGATGCAGTTCTGTTACAACAAAGTAGAAAATTAAAAAATTTATAAAAATGTAAATAATTTTAACACATAAGTTAGTACAGCTACTATTGCAAATTGTGAAACATGCAGTTTTCTTTTTATAACTTATATTAAATTATATAATCATAATCACTATAACATTGCAACACACTACGTGTACTAATAAATAAAAAAAAGGAATGAAAATTATAAACCCTACTGATAGGTATTAATTCTAGTAAAAATACGTGGTTATTTGCACACCTTGCATTAACTTGGCAATTATCCCACACAAGCTAGATGCTCCTACAAAAATATAAAATTACATACAGAGGGATTCCAGTACATATGAATAAATATTGGGAAGGTCAATGCACAAAAATGGATGTACTAAAAGACATAAGCTGCAGATAAAAAATGTTAGTGCCTAGATGAAACTTGCCTTTGTCCTCGATCATATTATATGACAGATCTATTGTCTGTAACATTGTATTAGCATTAGAAATTAAGGCTAATGACAATTTGTGTGCAAAATCCCTATAAAGGAAATCTAATGTTTATAAGTGTTTTTGAAAGGGAATATTTTCTACTTGTTATTTCAATCAGACTCTTACCATTTAACTCCGAGATTATCCAGATAGAGTTCTTGAATGGATAGTGACCTACGCATAACATGCAATAATCTTTCGAGTGGTTCATGGCTTAATTTAAGATGAGATGCTCTCAATTTTGTAAACCATGTATTATATTCCAAGGCTGATATTATTGGTACCAAATCTTTTTGATCTAAATGGTCAAAATCCCTTAAATTAAGTTCTCTGGTATCATGGGATAAGTATATTGTGTCTACATCCTAAAATTTCATATTGTCAGTGCATAAAATACATACATATTTATTATTATATAAGAGAGAGAGAGGGAGAGTACAGTTAGTCTTACCCAGGCAACTTCTTCTCTATATGGTACACCATGTAAATCACACATACATGCATACTGAGTGGAAAACCCACCACAAGGCCCAGTGTGTCTTGTTGCTTCTGTGCTCCTAGCTAATTCACTACCTCTTATGGTTTGTAATCTGCTTGCTGGGATTACTTCTATCTTTCTTATAATATAACTATTAAAGAAAATATAAATATGAATATACTTGTGTAAAAAATATTGAAAATAATTATTTCATTTAATAAATATATACTTTAATGGTACTGTAGGAAAGATATTGCGAATTGCAGTATGTAAGGCCTCGATCATCGCATCGACTTCGGTAGTATCTGCACCCACACTGGTTGTAGTAAAATTGTAAAATCTTTCTCCTACTGTTAAACATAATTGGTTTGCTCTTTTGGATTCTATAGATACTATTTCTAGATAATGGAAGTGGCAGTCGATCTAGAAAGTATTATAATTTATTAAATTTAGATATAATTGAATTTAGAAAAAAAGAAACTTACCCTTGTGGGTACTTTGGCCGTTAAAAGAAAAAGACGGCATGGTGAAAATACCTGAAATGAGAGATATTAATGAACGAGTGAAAATTTGAAATTATTGAATCTATGAAAACATTTTACATTATACTCACAAGAACACGATTTTCTTGCTTATCTGGCTTAGTTTCTAACTTGACAACATTTTTTAGCAGTATCTTGACATGCTTACCAAGTAGCGCTTTCACCGATTCTGTAAACAATGAATTATTCATGACGTTATATACGCAAAAATACGAAAATCTTGGATTGCTGGACATAGATATATAAGTTATACAAAAAGAAAAAATATATATATGTGAAAATCGTGTTTTAAAATATGAGAATTAAATTGAAATCAATTTTATAAATAGAACGAATATATTCTTCAATGAATCACCGGTCTTTCCGATCACACGCATGTACCTATACGAGAGATGACAGATCACTGATTTATGCGAACGTAAACATTGTAAACGAGACTAACCGTTTAAATCCTTTGTGAGTTGCGATCTCGTTGACATCTTGCTAAACTTAATATGTCTTCCATATATCCCGAGCCATTTAAGACATTGTTTTTCTTGTCACTTTATTTCCACTGCTTTTACAAGCACTTAAAACGATATCATTATGCAGGGCGATGTCGCACAAGTCCAGAGCGCAACAATCGCCATGTTGGCACCTGCCTGCTGTCCATTGATTCCATACCATTCCGTTCCGTTCGTTTCTTACTTTCATAAAAATCTTAAGGCTGTTTATCATCCCTGATTTTATAATGGTTTATGTCAACAATGAGTATAGACGTAATTCTTCAACTGATTTTCATGAACAAGGACTCGATTTACAAATGAATGTTTAAATGAAGAAACAGTTTTTTCAAATCCTTGAAAAAGCTTAATTTTCTTTGAAAAAAATCGTGTCAAAAAAGATACTCCTTCGAAAATGATTTATGCATAAAAATAAAGCTTTTCCAAAAATTCGAAAAAGCCATGTCCTTGCTTGAACTTTTGTCTTTAAAATGATATCTTAATCATTAAAATATAATAAAAATTAGGTCAGGACTCACTGTTGGCGTAAACGTTGTTTTCGACATTTTTCATGAAAACAAAGTTTGGTACAGTGGCGCCTCTCGAACTTTGCGGCAAAGGAGAAGAAGCTCGTACTCCCACTACTGATTTTCATATAAACGCTTTACATGGTGTGTGACTTGTTTCCGTGAACTAGACGATTAAGGAAGAATTCCCAGTGTTATTTTTTTCTGTGGTTTCTTCTGTAGAAGTAATGCATTTTATTATTACTATTACTAATCTAATAACAATATATAATATCAAAATATAATGATAAGATGTAGAAGAAAAAATGTACATATACTTAAATATTATATGAATCATGTAAATACATCCAACAATATACACGATGATGGTGATTTTTAATAACAAAAGAAGAAAGAATATATTTCAAAGAACAAGGTATAATATAGCTAATTTAATTGCTAATATTTTTTTAGAAAAATCGCTGTCTTCTTTTTCGTACCATACGTCGCACTACGCATTATAGTTTTTATAGTGCGAATTCTCAACAAATCGTATCTTCGATATTTGGACACGTGACCATAGATATATAGATGAGATACGATACAAAAACGACGCATTTCTTTTGTTTTCGTCTGCCTCTCGGCTGTGTCGTTCGACCTTGTTTTTCTGCTTTACAATTGTATCGTCAATTCGTAATATATTTCTTTTTGTTTTTATTCCGTCTTTTTCTCATGTGTTTATTTTGGTTCTTATTGATTCTTATATTGATTTTGCGAAACTATTAAGTTATATTACGTTCTATTAAGAAATCGAAGACGAAGTGGGGTATTCAAGAATTAGTTATCACGTAGATAGGTTGTATAACCTTTTCAATTATTACATATTCGTTTTAATAATGTAAAGTGTATATATAGAAATAAAGTATAATTCATATTTAAATCGATAATCATATAATTGTTTAAGTACCATAAAGTTAATAGTTTTGATCACTTTAATATTAAATAAGTTAATTTTACTCGTATGTGGTTAAGTAAAAATTTTCAAGATCAGTCGATATGTCGATAAGATATCTATAGCATTAGTGAATTATATTAGTTATTAATAGTTACATAACAATTATGTGTAATAATCAAATCTATAAAATTGTTTAAATATTATCACAGGTCGTAATATTCCGTCGAATATAAAATAATTTTAATTGAATATTTCAATACAGTTAAATCTTGAACAGGAATCGACACGTTCATCTAATATCAACAAAAACAAGTATTGTATCGACCTTCGTAGTCAGCCATCGGTTTAGTTCCCTTTTCCATTCTCACGAGTACACATCGTAAATCGTTCCTTAACGTAGTTCGTAATTAGTTCGGTTAACCTTAAATAATTTATACTTTGGATTATTTTATAATAATTTGAGTAGTTTGTGACGTTTAATTAACTAATATTTAAACAATAGCACATTTATTTAAACATTTCATAGTTCGAAAGACGCATTAAATATAAAATAGAATTGAATTAATAATTAAATAAAGTTAAAAGTTTAATGTGCGATCGTTGCTTCTTCACGTAAACAAAAACTTTTCATTGATTCAGTTCTCAGAATGTCTTTCCTGCAAGTATCAACGATGACTTAAAGTAAGTATATTTCCATATCGTACATTTCAAGAATCATTTTTACACTTTCTTATTATAACAGTGATACTAATTATTTTATTTGTATTTGTATTTTTCTGTTTCAGAGCCTCATTGCAATCACGCGAATAGCAATGAAGTAATCGAGTGTTTGTATCGCTAAAATAAAAATATCGCGAAGTAGAAGCAGTGTTTGTTCGTTCGCGTTTCGCGATTTAAATCATAAGTGTTTTGCATAGACTGCGCGCAATGCAGTCGTTAGAGTCAGTGTTTGTAAAGTACTTTGCATATTTAACAGTCGCACAGACTGTATTTACAAAAGATAATAGAGTTTCTGGAAATAAATTCAGTGATCGTTCGTTAATAAATAACTACCGCGAATTAGAGTCAGTGCATCACTGAAGAGGATCTCGATTAACTTCGATATCGACCTATCTCATTTTCAATCAGCTACGATTCATTCACCTTCAATTACGATCTAAATCGCGGACGAGTGTTTTGGAGCCATCGCAGAACTTCTTAAGTAGTGAGTTAATTTTTAAATCCGTCCGATCACTCAATCATGTCGAGGATGAAAGGTCCGAATCGGCACGAGTGATTAGTTGTAATTAATTAGTAAAAGTGCATTGAGTGATCACGAATAAATTTCTTAGATTTACTCGTGAATTAGGGTCTTCTTGTTTCATACGCGTTTAGAATTATTTCCGCTTTGAATATTTCAAAAGACGTTTTTAAATATTTTTATCTCCCTTCGTCATGGATATTCGTATTTTTTTGAAATGTAGATTTTAGAGTAGAGTCATCGTCAGCACGTGGGTCTCCAGATGCAGCAACCTCCACGTGGTGGGACCTGGGTCGGTATTACTTACGAAATATCGAAATCTAATTCGATGCAAGTACTACCGGGCGAATGGCTGCATATTTCAGTGCGTTTCCAAAAGATTTTCAATCTGATTAATACTTTTAGAGATAAATAGATTATATATTATATAAGAGAATTCTAAAATAATTTTTTTAAGGAAATGCACTGAAAAGGTATAATTTTTTTTATTATCGTTATATGTTAATATTGATATATACATAATTATTTATTATAACTTGTATATAACTACTTGTATAGGTATAAGGTTTTAATAAGAAGAAAACATTTTTTTTTTACAGACTTAAATTTTTCTTTGATCTTTAAATAACAATGATAATATAAAAGAGTAGATTCAACGTTGGTTTATTGTTGCTATTATCTTTACATATATTACATCCTTTTAGTTATTTGTATAAATTTAACCTAAAAACAAAAAATAAAGTTTGTACAATTAATAAATATTTTTCAACTAATCTGTTTTCAGGGGAGTATTATTTTGCTATATGGTTGTTTCTTGTTTTTGTCAAATGTACTATTTTTTTTACTATATACAAAAATTTCTGTCACATTAATTCGATTATCAGGTTGTGTGTAGGAGAGAGTATAACTTATATAGGCTTATACATGATGCAATAATCCAGAGAACAGTGTTTCCCTATTGCGTTTGTAGTTTATATTTTGTCCGTATCTGTCGCTGAAGTCATATACGGTAAGAACGAAAGGTAGTGAATATCCGTAAGCATTTTATAACTACTTCGATAACCCTTTAATTGCGATTATCACTCAATGTATTCTTTCAACTTAAATTTTAGATTAATTTATCTTCGATCAAAATGCCTTCCATTGTATGTCTATAGGTTAATATGTTAATAGGTTAATTTTTATCCTATCAACGAAATTTTTCCAATCATAGAAAATTCTAATCGAAAAATATTCGATACTATCTAACGAGATAGGAACAAAATTGATAAAGAAAGTTGAGAAACTCTGCATTATTATTTTTTGTTTCAAACGTTGATCGCTAGAGGGTGCGAGCGACGTAACGATAGCAGCGCCTCTATGGAACATTGTGGTATTAAAATTCGTACATTTCTGTACGTATTTTCGTATGTGTTCGTTGGTTACTCCGAGACATATCTTTACAAGTAGTACTTTTGTATATCGAAAGGATCGTGCCACTGGATGAAGTCATTTATTTTGGTTTAGAAATTAGTATATGTGTTAGTGATAGCCATAGTGGTGGCAGACGAATTATAGCGGTGCTTTTTCACCGTTCGACTTGATCAAATTTTTCAAGTACTTGTTTATCGGAGATCAAGAACTAAGAAAAAAATGACCCGTAAGTTTTTTGCTAATTATATATTCTTTTAAGATTTTTAATGATATATTGGAAAGAGACGGCCGAATTAACGGATGAATCAGAGGTCGATATGTTCTGTTTTATTCACGTTTGTACTATTGTCACGTAAATCAAATAATCACGGTATGCTCGTCAATAATCTTCTTAAGATTAAATTCTCTTAAACAAATTTATTCGTCGTATATTATATTTTATAGGAATTTTTTAATTGCGACGAAATTGTTTCTTCGAGATTACAGAGTTCTTTTTTAACCGTACAGCGATAGATTAGGACTAGCTATTTTGAGTTTTTGTGTTTGGCGTATTTGTAATTTTTTTTTTTTAAGTCTTAACCATCAATTACGTCGTAATTATTATTGCGAATAATAAATTTTATGATAGAATCTGTGGTGGTTTTGTTTGTTTTATCGAAATTCGTCGTTCGTTCGAGCACGGAGAAAGTTTGAATGTTCTAGAAAAGTCCTAAAGTAATTTCGATTTTTAGGATGATCTCTTCAAAGATTTATTGAAACATCGTATCATTATGTTTTCTGGGTTCAATTGAATTATCTACTGTTATTTAGTATAAAAGATAATAGTGTATTTTTTGTAGGATGAAACATAATGTCTGTGTGTGTATTTTAAATATAGTATATACATATACATTTATATAAGTATGATTTGAATTATTGAATGTAGGAGGAAATCAACGTGAACTAGCGAGAGCTAAGAATATGAAGAAAACTGTTAAAAAAGCTGCTGCTGAGCAGGAAAGCAATAAAGGTCTTTCATTAGAACAACGAAAGGCACGGTAGGTTATTCATTTCTTTTTTACTTTTATCTGCTGATGATGGAGCTTTGAGCAATCACAAAAATGAAAAACATAAGTTGTTATATATATTGTGAGTAATCAATTGGTATTAATGATGTGATATTGCAGAGATGCAGAACGAATGAGAGAAAAACAACTCAAAAAACAACAAGAGCAACAAGAGAAGACTAAACAAGCTGCGAGATAACTTTTTAAAAACTATCTGTAAATTTTTACTAACGACGGAATCAAACTTTGCAAGTATGTTTTTAAAATTGACGATCATAAAGCATCAAAGTTACATCTATTGCGAGCACATAAAGAGTACACAATGTCTTTGATCTTAGAGAATTTCTTCATTATTCTCTGTATGTAACATCATGATGTATAACAGGATTTAGCTCTGCGTGATGTTCTTTACATATTATTCGTAATAATAGTCAATATGTATAAAACTATTGTTACCTATATCTTGATGGTCAAAGGAACTCTGTTTGACTGGAGTAGACTTTAAGGGTATTAATTAAATAATATGATACTTGTAGTAATAATTTTGTGTAAATTTAAACTTCAGTTATTTAATATGTTGTGTAATTAAATGAAAGCACAGAACGACAAAGAGAAAGGACATGTATGTTTGTCGTTTCCTTATAATAAATTATTCAAATTTATTAATATTCGAAATCAATATGTGACATTACTTCCCTTTACTATGTGTTGATAATAAGTATATTACCAAATTAAGACTATGAAAAGTAAATATTTAAAGCGTTATTGTATATTAGTAGAAAGATTTTTTAAGAGCTTTACGATTAATTTATTATTATTTTTTTTTTTTTTTTTACATTTTATTGCACTTTCCCAAAAGAGTACATTTTTAACATACTATTTTATTGTATAATTCTGAAATTTTCTTATATATAATTACAAATACTTGGAATATAAACATTATTTCTGTTAAGAATCAAATGATCTCATAAATCTTATAGTGGAAGACCAAATCTTAATGCTAATATGGGAAAGGAAAGAGAAATGTTATGCTATATTGAACCATGGACATATTGTCTAGCCTCTAAAGACCAAAAACCCTTATGAAATAATCATACTCTTTTCCTATTTCTTTTTTCCTTTTTATGTAACTAAACAATCAATAATTCTTCTAGTTAATTCAAATCCATTTATATTGTAATTATATTTTGGCATTTTAATACACGAATAAGCAGAGAGATAATCTCCGTTTTTATTGTTGAAAATTCGTTATATTCGTTATACGCAAAGAACGATATTTTTTCTTTTTTCTTTTTTTTTTTTACATTTAAAAATTTCACACTGTGTTGCACTTTAATATCGTATGTAATAATTAAATTACTTAGTTAATTTTATGTATATAGAATGAATTTTTATTATAATGTGAATAAATTCCATATAGCAATCAAATTATATTAGCGACATAAAAACTTTTCGTTCTGGAGCTATAATCGATAAAATTATTACTAATTTATCTATTAAATTGTACATATTTTTTGCACTTAACTTGTTCGATAAAAAATTGGACTCGATATCGATTCAATATGATATTGAAACGATAAGATTAAAAAAGCTATCTCTATTTTTATATAAATATAAATGTCTGAAATTGAATTGATTTAAATCAATTAGATTCTTTAAGAATATTTTTTTTCGGATCGTTTAATGTTTGACAATAATGACAGATACAAAAATTCTATTGCTTTTTATCGAAAAATGGAAATTAAAAAAATTGTATTAATGTGTTTATGACGAATAAGAGTAATCGCGAATATGTTTTATTTAAGAATACGGATAGAGTGATTAAATTTTTTACATGAATAATATTTAATAAAGATCCGAAAATATTAAAGAAATAATCTATATAATATGTTGAAGAAAGTTTTTTTTTTAACAAAAAAAGAAACATCTCGCTTCTACAAGGACTTTTTTCACGAATAGACAATCTTTACAAGTATTCCATACAGATTTCTAATTATTATATTTTTTTTTCTTTTTTCTTTTTTTTTTTACGTTAATATTATAATCACGTATTTATGGCATAAATATTCCCTTACATATCTATCTCGATGATGTATCGTTTTCATTTATTTGTATTTTTTATTTTTTTATTTTTTTATTTTTTTTCTTTTTCCTTTTTTTTTTTGCTAAAGACGGAAACGTTCACACAAGTATGTATAAGTAGAGTTAATGTGGCGAACATGTTGCAAGAAGATTATTTTTGAGAAGTCGCAGCAGATCTTTCTAAGAGAGAATTAATGTGTTTACGAGTTTACCTACATTCTCGTTTATCTATTATAAACGACTTCATATTTTTAATATTAGCACCATATCTGTTATTGTATGTTCTCCTATGTGAACTGTTTTATAATACGTAATAGGTCGATCATAATGAAGCCAGTTCTGTCGTTAATAACGAAGAAGCAGAATAGAAAAACGACAGCAATGTTTTCCTGACATTTTCTTTGGCTCGACAACGATCTATCTCATTAATCATCTATTCGTTTATGTTTATTTCAATCATTGATAATCCTTTTAAAGATATATTATTATGTCTTGAGACAAATGCATGCGAGCCGAAAAATGTCATGAAAGTAGAAATACACATATATAAACTACGAACAAAAAATACTCGTCAAGTACAACCATTGGAGATGCGGTCACATTATTACAGTAATAATTATAGGAAAGTTTTCGTGGAGAAATAAATCAGTTGAAATCTAATAACATTAGAAACATATCCGCGCAAGCTTTTACAAAGCCATCCCTGTATACGTGTGATAACGAAATTGTTAACGAGAAAATAGCGAGTAAGATTTATTTATTTATTTATTTATTCTTTTTTCAAATTCGTTTCATGCATCTTCTCGCTTTGAAAATACGCCAACACACATTTAGATTATTAATTAATTTTTAATAGATTTAGGAATATAAGATGAAGATCTAGAGATCTCGAATAAGCAGCTAAAACTATTGGGAAGTTTTTTTCAATGAAAACGATTAATAAAATGGAATGTGCTTAGTGGAATGGAAATTGTAAACTATGAAATATGTAAAATGCTTGTTGACAATTGGAATGTACATTAAAATAGGAACGCACGCGATACAATAGATCTTAGAGAAATTGTTCAGTTTTGTTTTTTCTTTTTTTTTTCTTTAAGAATGTTACAATTAGTATTATTAGTGGAACAATAATATTTAGACGATAAGAACAATACTACGTTCCCTCGCAACATTATTCGAGTCGAAGGATTATTTACTAAATTCAAAAAAGAAACTAAAAGTGAACTTAAAATCGAGTTTAAAATTGTGTTCATTCATAAAGAAGCAAGCCGAAACTTATTCATATATCAATTCATAATAACTATATAAGAATTCTGATGAGAAAATATCATATTCATTAGGTTGATTCGTAAATAAATAAAAAGCTTATTACAATAAATTCTTAATTATATTTATGAATCAACCTAACATATATGTACGTATGTATATATATATATATATATATATATATATATATATATATATATATATATATATACGTACGTCCTAGCATAGGAGAAATTTATTATAAGTTTGAGAAATCCATCGACGAGTTTCGTATTGCTTGCAAAATTAATTACGAAGGAGTTTATGCGATTAAATAATATAAAAAATTTCGTATTTGAATGATTTAGAGATTGAGAGAGCAAATGGTGCAAGTTTGAGCGATGCAATGAGGATGTAGTTGCGAGGGATGTTGATGATGTTGATGATGTTGTTGATGGTGATGAGGAGGAGGAGGAGGAGGTGGATGATGATGATGATGATGATGATGATGGTGATGATGTGCGTGTTGTTGCTGTTGTTGCTGCTGTTGCTGTTGTTGCTGTTGTTGTTGCTGTTGCGAGAGATGATGTTGAGTTGAATGCGCGGAAGAGATTGCTGACTGTGATGACGGTGGTGGAGGCGGTGGCGGTGGTGGTGGAGGTGGTGGTGGTGGTGGTGGTGGCATGTAACGCCAACCTGGATTGGTGCTCGACCAAACGGTCGTACCTGAAGCTGAGGAGACGACGGACGGAAGCAATGCACCGCTATTGCCGGTAGCACTGCTTGCGTGAGAACTTGGTCCACCCTCTACTCACATCACCTGTCAAACGTATATCAAATTTTACATTATTTTTCTTTCCTCTTTTTTTATCATGTATCACTTATCTAAAAAGTATATCTTAATAATTTTTTATTGAACATTATTATTTATTAATATATTATATATTATTCTATTCGTACATCATCTTTTATATGTGTACCTGCATATATCAAACTTTTTTTCTTTTGATTATTTATTTTGATAATTTATTTTACAATATAAAAAAACTATTCGTTTCTTTTTTATTTTTATTATATCAGTAATAGCAAATAATAATTGTTATTACGAAAGTATCGAAAATTGTTATTTGATATTATAATTGATTTTTATCGTTTCTCTTCATTTTTCGAAGAGAACGAGGAACGAGGAAGCCTCTTGTTAGAGGCGAAGGTAATTTGTACACGTTCGCAAATGCAAACTGAGAAGATGCGTTTCGAATTTCATCCTTCTCAGAAACTTCCAATCATCGTCTACGAGATTGTTCAGAACTTTGAAAGTTATGTTCTTATTAGTTGAACATCGCGAAAAAATTAAAAAATATGATTAGTATAAGATTTGTTTATAATCTTATACTCTTATATATATATATATATATATATATATATATATATATATATAAACCCATCAACTCTATTAGAAACACCATAATTCTTGTAACATTTTCGATTAAAAATTTTGTATCTTGATAAAAGCGACGAATCAGAATGTCATTCGAGAAGAATAAGAAGAATAAGAAGAGAAATAAGAAGAAAGGAGCAGTCTCGAAGACAAATACAAGCTTTTTACGACTGGTTACGTTATCTGAGAATATTTGTCATTGCCAGCGCGCTTAGTCGTAGGAAGAAGTAAAAAGCTTAAGGAAAAATATCCAAACGGCTTGGTAGAACGCAAAGTGTGATTTGTCTGTTCGTATCGCATCTTTTCGAAAGAAAATGGCGGCGGGTAGATACGTCAAAAATGGCGGATATCGCCAATGGCGCACACAATGGTGGATCAAAGAATACAAAATTGCCCTCGTACATTTTCAACAGAGTTTTATGGTTTTATCGATTGAATCTGATACGTTCGTGCAAACGTGTTTTATTGCACACTCTCTCAGAAATATATTCTCGTTTTCGTATATTCGAGAAGAGCAAAAAAGGGAAAACAAAAGAAGGATCGAACGCGGCTCGAATCGATTCATAAAACAATGTCCTCTTATATTATTGATAAGAGTTATAATCGAATGAAGATGATGCGATATTTTGAACGATTTCAAACGTTCGAGAGAATTTTGATTTATTTTTAAATTATATGTTTAACGTTTTTTCCTTTCATTTTTTTTATTAGAATATTTTTATTGATATAATCAATGAGATGATTTTAAAATCAACATCAATAATTTTGTACAACTAATTTCACATATTTTTTCTCTCATATCTCTCTTCAATAATGTTAATCGCAATCCATGAATGACTTCTTTTTGTACTTACATATTTTTTTTCTTATATAATTCTATTAATGGTTCATCGTCTATATTTTGATTGATAATCTTTTTATCAGTGATCAAATTAAAACGTGCTTGTTAAATAATTTTTTGTTTGATTAAGGATGTACATGATTCGAAGTAAATAATGATTCAAGTTTTCATTAAACAGTTATTTAGGAATGTCTGAAGAAATGAATCAAATAAAGAGAGAAAGACAAAGACAAAGATGGAGACAAATTCAAATTTGACAAATTTGTGGGAACGACATGTTTTTGGTGCTTTTGATTAAAGTTCAATTTTAATCATTAACGCACCGCCAAAGCAGAGAACAAGTATGATCCAAAGATAGGCAAGTAATTATCGGCTAGCCTTTGAAAAGAGCAGCGACTAATTAGACATCCATACGTGGCCATGAGTAGCTTAACGAGGGGAAGTTTAACGAGCTCGAAGACCTATACGTCGAGTTAAGTCTCGACGATATTGAAAGGATTAATCTGGTGGTTGAAGTTTCGTCGACAGTAAATTTGTTTAATGATTTTTCATGGAAATAATAATAATGTCGCCAAATTTTTTTCGATATTTTGAAAATAATGAATTTTTTTTTAAACACTTTCTCTTCAAGTATTTACAACTATAAGTGTTTAAAAGAAATATGAACTATTTTTAAACTGTCACGATCCTAAATATTTAGAAAGTATTAAATATTAAATTATCACTTATTAATCTAGCAATATCAATAATTAACACATATACTGCATATTTCTATTTCATTTGTGTATAAATATATAATAAAAATATTTTAACCATGAGTATTTATATGTGAAGATACTGATAGATATATATGTGTTAATGAGGAGATCTTAATTAATTGGCAATTTGTTAAGTACATCGACAATCAAGTTTAATTAATACGAATGAAATCAATAATAATAATAATAATAATAATAATAATAATAATAATAATAATAATAATAATAATAATAATAATAATAATAATAATAATAATAATAATAATAATAATAATAATAATAATAATGACGACGACGACGACGACGACGATGATGATGATGATGATGACGATGATTATGATAATGATAAAAAAAAAAATAAAAAAAAATTGTTATGTGAATATTTTATATCAATTCTCAAATAAATATTTATTATTAACGAATAAACGTGAAAATAAGAAAAATACAAAATAAAATGAATATTAAATTATCAGTTATTTGATCGATAATAATATTTCACAGAAATTCTTCGAATATCGTATAATCTTTATATATTTTTTCTTCTTCTTCTTCTTTCTTTAATATTTGCGTAGGAAATAATACCTGCAATATCTGGCTGGCTTCAAAAGTCATGCCCGGTAAAAGTATCACCGGACTACTGACGTGTCCACTCTCGACGCATATCATGTTAGGAAATTCATCGTCTCCAAAATCTGGTATATCACGAGCCTTCTCTTGCCAAGGATTCGAAACTACCGTATCCGGAAAATTGTACTTTTGTACGCGCATCTTCCTTCCGGAAACTACGTTCGTGATGATGTGCTCACCCTGCGTATTCTGATAGATTCTATCGGTCCATTCGCATACTGTCACCACGTCACGACCTTCTTGAAAAATCTGGTTGTCCCTTGTCTACATATAATTTTAATTTTATCAATGGTCGATTTGAAATTAAACCGACTACAAGTTGATTCAATTTTTTTTTTTTAATTTATGTATAGATTATGATTATTTCGTTTAATACTCGAATTATGTAGATACCTATTTTTTAGTTTATTTAATTCGTTATATTGTTTTCATGTATTTAATCCTTATCACTTTAATCACGACTACTATCAACTACTTTGCTTTTTTTCTTTTCATTTAAAACCATGTTTAATAATTAACAATCATATTATAAAAATTATGTAATATATTTTTCTTTAGCGTGTTAAAATTTAGAAAATATATTTGAAATAGATTGGCTGATATGCTATAATATATATTTGGAACGATAAGGATTAATTTTATGATAACAAATGAATAAAAATAGTTTTTAGTTAACATCGATATATACGTATATTGAATTTTTCGATTATCGTCAACAGATCAATGAATAAATAAGAAGAATTTTTAACGAACATTGTTATTTAATATAATTTTGATTATTGTCGATAGATTTATGAATGGATTCGCGATCATTGTTGACAATAAATTTTTTAATATAGGTCTTAAAGAAAACTATTTTAAGAAATATACGAAAGATTGAAAATGATCGAAAATGATGGAAAGAAAATAGAAGAAAAAAATGATCGATTACCTTGTCAATAAATGTGCATCCGTGCAATCCTGTAATCTGGCATCTTCTAACGTCTGGAACTTTGAAATAGGTGTGTAGCAAAATATTAAAGCTAAAGGTATGATCTTTGCTGGGATTATATACGCCAATGTGGAAGTGAAGTTCTTTCTCTCGTAGAATTAACCTGTACGTTAATCTGAATGAGTAGTTCCACATTGACCGTGTAAATTCGCTATCCATTATCGAGAATATTGCTTCGACGTCTCCGCTAGGCAATCGTTCTGGCGATTTTTCGACGTTCCAACGAACGATCCTGGCAAATCCATGGGGTGGGCCAAATGTCCACGGTCCAAATTGTGCTGAAAATTTTTATTCTTGTAATTCCTTTGATTTCTTTTTCTTTTGTCTTTTTTTTTTCACCCCACGTAAATTGTCAGTAATGATTTTTATTTTTTCATTTTTTTTTTTTCATTCTGAGATTAGATGTAGTCAGTCGTGCGTCTGTGAACTTTAATTCTTTTATTTTTTGGAATAATGTTATAACATATATTTCACGAAAAAGAAAATTCGGCCAATTAAATAATCATTAATAATAGAGATAACAAAATATTGAGATCGAGAATGAATAAATGATTATCAAAATGAAATGGCGTAAAAAAAACATTTTATTTGAGATCTTTTTACTGATTTTTCAAGATCTACATAGACACAGTCATAGATATATATGTATGTATGTATGTATGTCGACGAGAATAAAACGATAGAGTTAATAATGAAAGGACGTTGATATACCAGTGTAAAAATATAAACGAAATGAAACGAGATGAGATTATTTTTCTTGTAAAACGTGATGGCGAAAATCAATATTTAATCGTTTAACTATTCTTTCCTTTGAATTTTTTAATTTTTTTTTATTTCCTTTTTTTTGTTATTTCTCTCATATTGCATCGTCGTTTTTCAACATTTAAACCATTTCTAAGTTGCATTTGCAGTGACCGAAACGATCTATTTTGTTTTCGTATTTTATACTTACGGAAGACAAATGGTATGCCTCCTCTAATGGCCTTCTTCCCGTCGAATACAGCCTGCTTACTGAAACAGGAAAGATCGGTTTGTTCGGGGAGGAAAGAAAAAAAAAAGAGAAAAAAAAATCGTTTCTCTAATGAGACGCTTCTACTTTTGCAAAATTCATCGATGATCCTGAGAACCTGAGTAGGAGATCTCAAAGAGATCAACTGTAAACGTATTACGATCAATCTCTCTTGATAAGATCTTTTTCAATTATTTTCATTTTTCGTTAAAAAAAAAATATAAAAATAAAAAAGAAACCTTGAATTAACGAAATATCGTCATCTTAAAGTCTCTCGATTGATACATCTTCGATTACGAATATTTTCCTTTTTTTCTTTCTTTCAAATATTCTCCCTTTTTGTAAAACGCGACAAAAATAATTATTTGATGTCTTTCTCTTTTTCTTTCTCTCTCTCCTTTGTTCTATTAAAAAATAAAATATATCTTGAATCACACAAAAATTACGAATTCGATAAAGTATCAAATAAAAGCATGAGATATGTAGCTAAGTAGAATTCTTCGATTATTTTTATTTCTTAAAAACGAAAAAAAATTAATGAATTAATTATCGCACGTCACATTATTTCTTTTTCCAGTAAAAAATAAAAAAGTGCACTACAATGATATAATTTATGATAAAATAATGTCATCAAAAAAAAAAAAAAAAAAAAAAAAAAAAAAGAAAAAAATAGCTTTATTTATTTTTCCATGAAAGATAAAATATATCTTCGAATAAAAAAAGATTTCCAATTCGATAAAATATATCAGACAAATAATATAGATCTAATCCCTTGCTAGTCTCTAAATCTCTAAACAGGAAATAATAAAAAAAGATAGATTTGGAAAAAATAAGATATCCAAATAATATTACAGATAGATATTTGAAATATTCTCCGAATACAGAAAGTATCTATCGGTTGGAAATTAGTATTCAGGGTTCGAAGTGGACACACGTTTTGTCCAGTATTCTGTATCCGTATCTGGATACTTCGAAGATGTATCCTTGGCAATACGAGAGGGAAGGAAAAGGGTATACGGAGAATGAAAGATAGGGAGAAAGAGAGAAAGAGAGAGAAAGAGAAGGGGAGAGAGAGAGAGAGAGAGAGAGAGAGAGAGAGAGAGAGAACTCGAAGGCACATTCCAGCGTCTCGTACAACTAATATACGAGGGTCGCAGAACGTTTTACGGTCGTGCACTGTCTCTCGTAAGGGCATCGAAGGAAGGGTTCGATCGGCGACGATTTACAATACACGATTCGTGAGAAGCACGAATCGTTCCAAGAGATGACCACCGATCGAGAAAAGAGAAAGAAAGAGAAAGAGAGAGAGAGAAAGAAAGGAAGAAATTCGAGTCCCACTTGGAACGATCTCTTCGTTTCCTGACAGAAATGGTTTATCGTAAGAGAAAAGAACTAATATATATATATATATATATATATATATATATATATATATATATATATAAAGGAAAGGACTTCTTAGAAAGATTTTATTCTCTCTACGTTCGTTCTAGAAACGAGTTAGAGGAGCAATGATTACGTTGAATTCTTCTTCGTATCGTGAGATAATGTCTATTTTTATTTTCTTCTTGCTATCTTCTTTTTTAATTTCTTTTCTTTTCCTTTTATATATATATATATTTTTGAATTTAATCTAGAGAATTTTTTTATTAATTATTTTTAAGTCCTTCTATGCTAACTTGAGTAATAAAGAATGTTAAAATTGTTGGTGTTTTATATGGAAATAAAAAGACTAATATTCTTTTTTACAAATTGAGATGATATTTATTGAACAATGCAATAAAAACATTTAGATAATTTGTAAACAACTTCTTTTAATTAAATTTTTATTGAATTGGATAAATAATATTGGAATTTATATATATATATATTTTATATATTTATATAAATGAGATTAAATATATTTTTTATTAAAAATTGTAAAGTTATTTATTAGTAATATAGTTTAATTCGTAAACTTTGATAAGAGAGAAAGAGGCTTCTGTAATATTTGAAAATTATGCCGTAGAGTTAGTAAGTATTCATCTAGTATTTTCTTAATTATGCGAGCAAAGCGTTACAGCGTTTTGAAGTTACATTGAGGAGCGCTGTAATTAGAGTAGACTGGTGTTACATATAGTAGTAACGTTAGTTAATAGCAGTAATAGTAGAAGAGTGCGATTGAGAAAATGTTACTTTACGACATAACAGTTATTTTCAATAATTTCTTATTTATTTGATTTATTTGATGAGAAGAAAATTAATTAATTGAGATGATTACGAAAATAAGTGAACAGTTGTTACATATAAAACACGAAAGGAATTTATTGATCCACAAGAAAAATTCATTTATTATTTCAATATATATTAATAAAAGTGTTTAGAAAAAAACAGAAGATTAGGATAGTAAACTATATGGACGTATGTGTGTGTGTATATATGTATGTATATATATATATGTATAATATATATATATATATATATAAAATATATAAGTTTAATGTTGATATATCGTCAGTACACGTTATTTATATGTGTTTATTTTTAAAGAATGAAAAAAGAAGATAAAAACATCGTGAATTATGTGACGATGTTAAGTGAGATAAACATGCTTATATATGTGCACAAGTATGCATATATTTATATAAAAGTTTTATGTATACATTTATATAATGCATGTATATTGCGTATGTTGTCTATTTATAAAAGAAAAGAAAAAACAAGATGAATCTTGTAAATTGTGCGAAAGTGTATATGAAATACATATGCATATATATGCAATATATTTATAGGTATATATGATATATATAAATTTTATGTATATATGTATATATACGGTATTGTCTTTTTATATATCACAAATAACAATAATATAATGAGATATTCTATATAGATGTGATATATCTAATATATATATATACATACATACATACATATATATATATATATATATATATATATATATATATATATATATATATATTAGAGGAAACATGCTAGCGTTACTGATATAAAGACCGAGGGCGGATGCAGGACGACCATTAGTCAAGGCTGTCAGGGGCCACAGAGATGTCCTTAAGAAGGAGCGCGAGGATACGGAGGTCCAAGGCTCTTAAGAGAACGTACGAGATCGAAGGAGAATCGTCGTCGTTTTCCTTTCATCGAGTCACCCAAAACGTATACTAGACAATATCAAATCGAATTTTCTTTGATATATATATATATATATAGATATATATATATAGATATTTATTAATCTTTCCTGAATTCTTTTTTTCTTATATAGATATTCTTTCGAATTAATATAACGTATTTTTAAAACATCGATTTTTTTTCCTTTAGACTCAAAATCAGTCTCGAAAATTCAATCGGTATATATACATACATACATACACACACACACACACATATATTCATGGATCCACCCTTCATTTTTTTGTTATTTATTTTGTTCTTATATTCTCCTTTGAGTTATTATAAAATAATGAACGTATTTACAGCATTGATCCCTTCGTTTGTTCCATTTTAAATGAATGAAAAAATTAATTAACGGATTATGCTTTTTCTCGTTTATTCTTATCCTATCGATATTCTCATATATTTATCGGAAAATTATTTTTCTATTTGGTACTCCGTTCATTAAATGTAAATGAATAAATATAATAATCAATATCGGATATATGTATGTATGTACTTCTTTTGTTAAAGTATGTTATATGTTAAAAATGTCAAATGTTAAGTAAAAATGAACTCTTTTTCATTTATTTTATTTGACACAAATAATAATAATAATGATAATAATAGAAATAGAAATATTACAATAAATCGATAAAATATTTGATAACGAGTTAAACACGCGTATTGTTAGTGCGTCTGAATAAATAAGGTTTGTATGTTAATTCAAGGCTATAGTCATTCCATTCAACATTATTATTCTAACAATGAATATATAAATATTTGATCTTTTAATATCCATAAAAAAAAATATAAAACTCGTTAAAAAAAAATATATATAACTCGTTAAGTTGTTTTACGATCCAACTTTTATCACCGAGTATAATTATGGATTGAATATATCGCTTTAATGATTAATTAAAAATAATTTTTACATATCTAACGATTCGATTAGAGCGATAGAGATTAGATTATCGAGCATTTGAAATAGGAAGAAAACAACAATAACAAGAAAAAAGAAAGTACCAAGAATAACAATCGAGGTTGAAGTTGAATTGAAGGTTAATACCTTCAGGATTTTTAGATGTCCTAGATCCAATTGTAAATAAATAATTCCATTACACATTTGATATTATCATTTATATATACGCATCTCTATTGATGATAAATTTTGAAATAACGACCTACATACGTACATATGTATGTACGTAACGATTAGATTACAAAACAAAGCTATTGAAGATGTAAACAGCAAAAAATCGAAAGGAATAATAGTGGAGATTGAAGTTAGGCAAAAGATTAACGCAGATTTTCAGATGTTCTCGATCCAGTTGGAAGGATAGACTCGTCGTAGCGTTCTCGCGCGAAGCGATGTAAGTAATCCATTTTCCTTGGGTGCGTAAACCGTGGAAGGTGGAGGTAATCCCATTCGTTTGTGCGATCTCGAGGCGAACGAAGAACGCATGGGATGAAGAAGAGGAAGAAGAAGAAGAAAAAGAAAAAGAAGAAGAAGAAGAAGAGAAAGAGAAAGGGAAAGAGTACGAGAAAGAAAAGGAGGTGGAGATGAGTGAAGATTCGAGAGAGAGAGAGAGAGAGAGAGAGAGAAAGGGAGACGAAGATGGAAAACTCGAAAGCATCAGCAGAATATAGGATAGAAGGAGATCGAGAGAGAGAGAGAGAGAGAGAGAGAGAAAGAGAGAGAGGAGAAAGAGGGAGAGAAGGAAAGAGAGAGATGGGGATGGGAATTGGGATTGAAATGGGGATGGGGATGTGGAAGAAGGGTAGACCAAGGGAGTAGAGGAGAATCATGAGGATGAGAGAGAGAGAGAGAGAGAGGGAGGGAGGGAGGGAGGGAGGGAGGGAGAATAGAACGACGTACCAGGACGAAGTACGACGCGGCGGTAGGAACGCGGCTGACGCCAAGCAAAAACGATCGGCGCTGTCTGCCGTGCTTTTTGCGGGCATCACAGTTTCCAACCTCTCCTTCTGGTCGTTTCTAGCTACTACTACTGCTACTGCTACTGCTACTGCTACTGCTACTGCTGGTATCCCAGGTCCTGGTGCTACCGCTGGTGCAACCGATGTTACCGGAGAAACTAGCACCCAATTCGTGATGCGGTTACGCCCGAATGAGAGAGATAGATAGATAGATAGGAATAGAGAGAGAAAGAGAGAGATGGATAGATAGATAGATAGATAGATAGAGCGAGAGAGAGAGAAAGAGAATAGTCTCCATTCGAGCGAATCGACTCGAACGCGTTATAACTCCCCTCGTTACGCTACGCTTCACGATTTTTATATCTTCCTGGTGGTGGTAATAATAATAATGGTGATGGTGGTAGTGATGATGGTTGGTGGTGGTGGTGGTGGTAGTGGTGGTGATGGTGCTACTGCTGCTGCTGCTGCTGCTACTACTATTGCCGCTGGTAGTGGTAACTTTTGTTTGTTCAAGAGAATTTTTCCTTCCGGTGGACCGTGATCTCTCGTTTGCTAAAGAATTTTGACTCATCGTTCTAACTTCTATGTTTATTCTTCGTTTTTTTTCTCCCTCCCCTCCCCTCCCCTCCTCTCTCGAATTAATGTTCTTTTTATTCTTGGCTTGAAGGTTTTGACGTGAAATAAATTTGAAATTGAATTTACAGATCATGCAGAAAGAGAAAGAGAGAGAAAATGCAGAAGAGAAGAGAGAGATCATAGAATGATTTATAATATTCTATGAGTTAGTTTTGATTTTATTAGATCTATTATATATGTACGTGTTTGCGTTCTCCTTTTATTGAAACTAACGTTAGATACCTATATACATGTATATTATAGATATACCTACTTTAAAAATCTTTCCAACGTTTTATCGTTAAATGCTTAATCGTTTTATTATTCTTGTTACTTTTTTTTATATTTAACCTTCGATCATCTCGATTATCCTTTCCATAAATCATAATCATCGATGCTTCATCGAATGAACTATTACGGTTTTCGATCTATTAACAATATCGGAATATCATTTGATAATTGTATATCTTTGTGATCGGTGTAACGTGTCGGTCGATTAAGTAAAAAATTATATATATGGAAAGAGAGAGAGAGAGAGAGAGAGAGAAAGAGATATTAGCAATAACGTGATATACTGGGTGAGTCATCTAAAATTGGAGGTATAAATACCTCGATTACTTTAAACGATAGAAATCTTAAGAATAATATATTTAATTCGATAGGCTTGAAACTTCTATCTAAGAAACATATTTTTGAATTATTTATGCGATTTTTAAAAATGGAATTTAATATTTTCGTTTGTGCAAACGTTGTAGAGAAGATCAAGAATCTTAAAATTCTCTTACTGCGATCTCTTATTACAATATAATATCATCTTTCAAATTTTATAAATAATTTAATTGCAAGCCGACATGTACTACTGTCATTGAAACATATATTATTGTTTTCAATTTTATTATTATATATCTCAATAGCAATGTATTAATTCATATTTAACGCGTACTATAATTTTAGTACACATCTATAAAAATGCGAATATTTTATAGCATTATCGTTGTTAAGAATAGTAGCGTATGGAAAAATTACAATAGTTATGTAATATCGTTCGATCTTTATCGAAAAAAATATTACGTTAAGGAGAAAAATCGATTGAAGAATCGAACGAATCCGATTCGTTAAATTATCCTAATAATTGCATTTGTTCAATGTCTACTGGTTTTTATACCATCACGTAATACATGTAGCATGACGTGCATTTTTCAAAACTCGGTTAAACATACTTCCTCTTAATGAATTTTACAGAACATTAAACTTTAATAGTTAATTAATCCGAAACGGTAGTCTACTTTTTCATTGTATTTAATAATAGGATTGAACAAAAGGACGATACGAAAAATTAATATGCTTTGTCGAAAGATACGAGAGAAAGAAAGAGAGAAAAAAATTAATCAATGATATAACTTTTAGTTAATGAAAATCGAGAAATAATTAGCTCGTATTAGATTGATCTAGTAATAAAATGTCGGAATTTTTAATATATATATGTTTTATATTTAAATAAATAATATAAGAGTATTTTTTATTATAATACTATTAAAAAATTTAATATAGTATACTATACAGTAATATAAAATATAATATATCCTCTCTCTCTTTTTCTATTTTTTTTATATATATATATATACACATACTCACGCACACATAAAATTTTTACTATACGTAAAATACATCATATAATACTTTAGTAATTTTTATTATAATACTATATCATTATATTACTCTGTGCTATTATACTAAATAATATTGTTAATTTCTAAAATTTTAATATTATTAATTAATTAATATATATATATTATATATATATATATATATATATATATATATATATACACGTCTAGTATATTTTCACATTTAATTCTCGATAAAATGATTTATAAAACGTGTCGATCGCGATTGGCATGGTATTATTACGATATACATACATATATTACGCAAGAGCAGTACTTCGCATATAATTATCTTTATGAACGATATAAAGTGCATGAATCGACAATATTATTGATGCAATATGACTATGCATTTTTACGACATTAGCGAAGAAAAAAAACTTGTTCGCGTTGGAAACGTATATATGTAACTCGTGTTCGTATAATATGTACTATGAATGGTACTATCTATCTAATACAGACTAAAATAATCGAAGTTATTAATTCTTATTTTCCTTCCTTGCGATCTTAGATCTTGTGATCTAAACGATTAAAATCAATATTTGTCAAGAGTTTCTATTGAAATTCATTAGTTAATTAATTCTTTTTTAAAGTCTTTTTATTAATACGAATTCTAATAAAAACTTTTTTAACGTTGACCGATTTTCATTTCTAAGTAAAAGAATATATCATTTATTAATTAACACGATTTATAATCAAATTATAATCTGAATTATGATCGTCTTATAATTTCATCTGTGCGATAGTCATTCTATATCTTTCTCCCTCACTCTTTTAGATGGTTAACGCTTTAGTAAGACCTCTATTATTAAAATTAACTAAATAATATGATTTTTTTTTAATTAATACGATTTATGACACAACACCTAGAACATTGATCGATGATTTATTAGTCAAATGAATAAGAATTTATCGATCCTATAATTTCATGCTTGCAATAGTTTCTTTCACTCTCTACCCCCTCTCTTTTTTCTTCCTCTCTCTTTTAGATTGTTAGAGAAGAGTAGTACTGACCGAAAGTATGCAGTAAAATGCAAGAAGCGGATGCCACGCATTATAAGTGCATTAACGCGGCACTGTCGGTAGCCAAGCAGCATCCCTAACGATGAGAGCGACGAAGATAGAAAAAGAGAGAGAGAGAGAGAGAGAGAGAGAGAGAGAGAGAGAGAGAGAGAGAGAGAGAGAGAGAAAGAAAGAGAGAACGAGATTGACTCAGCCATCTGCCACAGCATCTACGATTTACGATTGTCCAGTAAAATTCTGACGAGGACCGTTTCGGTCTCGACTGAGAATTATAAAGAAAAACTGGGCTTCAGAACTATCTCTCTCTCTCTTTCTTCTCCTCCTCCCCCTCCTCCTCCCCCTCCTCCTTTTTCTCCTCCTACTTTTTACCTTCTTTACCTTCTCTTTTATCTCATTGGTGGTTTCGATCGTGCGAATACCTTGGTACAATGATCTCAAGGTTTTACCTAATAAACACACATACATGTACATAATGCACATTTGTGAGTGTAATGTATAGTGGTACTTTATTAAAAATATCTCCGTTGTTATTAACGATATGATACATTATTAAAGGAAGAAAAAAGAGATCGATATTCTGATTAATACGAAATATTTCTTCGAGTTCATGTGTCTTAAGATTTTTAATCGATGATTTTTTAAATGGATCGATGTATCACATTTACTACAAATGGGATCGATTTTATTACCACATGACGTTGTAGCTCGTGAAAAGACGAATTTAATCATAATAATTAGTTTGTTCGTCTTCTAATGGCTTTGAATAAGAAATGGCGTTTGAGAAAAGAATTTATATTGTGTAAATGAATTGTAAAAAATGTCCAGACGATTTTTTATAATTTTATGTAACTAATTGTTTTTAGAATTAAGAAGAAACGATGAGAAAAAAGGTAAAAAAGAAAAAAATGGGAAAATAAGTATAATGATTAATGATAGTATCCTTGGATAAAAATGAAGCTTTTATGGAAATTGTATACTTATATACGTTTTATGTACTCAATCCTGAGTGTCATTAAAAACGATCGATCTTTCTCGACCACGTATTTTAAAGCTCGGCGGTTAATATAGGTACATCTATGTTGTCCCACGTTATCCTCGTAAATTATCTAAAACAGGATGTGGGATCCTTGCAAATCGCTTTTCGCGATGAATCACACGTAATGCGATTTAAAAGAAAAATGTCTCTCCTTCCTGGTTTAAATTTCACACTTTCTGTGTGCATGTATGTCTAATATTCTTTTTCTAGTTTTTTTTTATCTCTTTTCCTAAAGTTAGTCGTTTCATAGTTGTTCTTAAGTTTATTTACTATCCTTGTACATATGTATTTATAATAATATATTTTAGAAAAAGTATATTATTAGTTCGTTGAAAAAAGATAGAGAATGGTGTTTGCAGATAAATAAAAAGATATTTAGTTTTTCCAAGCGCATAAGTAGTTCCAAAGTTAATATATTTGAAAGATCCTTCATGGGGTTTTGTTTACTCGTACAACACTCATAGTTGAAAGAAGAGAGGAACTTTGAAATATCTCTGTTAGTTCTTAGGATGTTAAGATACTAAGGTACTATCGATAAAGTGATGCCATAAATGTTTCTGTTTGAACTTTCGAAAGCATGGTATACTACGTCTATGTACAATTGGACTAGCAATTCTTTTTGATTATTATTTATCCCTCCGCCCATCGAATTTACAGATGGAGACGTTACAGATGAAAGAAAAAAAAAAAGAAAACCAAAAGAAAAAGAAAAATTAAAGAAAAGAAAAGTAAGAAAAATACCGTATAAATTTTTATTACCCGACCGTAGAGTAATCTGCCTTCCGAAAGTTTATCTTGAGTTCAAAGGATCGATTTCCTGCGGAGCGAGCGTAATTACAGCATCGTAATTACACGAACGAAGCGGTCAGTGGTGAAACACTGAAAGAAAGAGAGAGAAAGAGAGGAAGAGAGAGAGAGAGAGAGAGAGAGAGAGAGAGAAACGCACGAGAATTTCAAAGAGCGGCAAAAATCGACGAACGAGAGAAGAAAATGCTTCTCTCTTTATTTTTTTTCTCCCTCTATTTTTTTTGTTTCTTTTTTTTTGCAACGAACGCAAACGTAATATAAAAAATATGAGCATATTCTCGTAGTATTGATAAAGACACCAAGTATTTTATTTCTCTCCCTTTTTACTATCAACAAAATAATGTTTTCCTAGTAAGAATACTTATAACACTTATTGTTGCCGATTTTAAAGAGAGAAAAGAAAAGTTAGCATGGTGGACTGTATAATCTCAAGACGTTTATCTTCTCGTTATCTGGACCAACGAGTTTTCGTTAACCTTCAAAGAGAAACTTCGTCTGTCTGTATCTCTCTCTCTCTCTCTTTCTCTCTCTGTCTCTCTTTTTCTCTGTTGATCTTCTTTTCGGACGAGTCAAAGAGATGATCGATGCGGTGAGTGCAACGATTCCGCCTCTTTTCGAGCTCCTCCAACCTTCACGCACCTCAAACCTTTTTCTTCATCCTCAGGCAAACAAATCAATTTGCTCGTGCCTGCGAAGCGTGCAATTTGCATAACGCGAATGAACTGACGCAAAGAAAAGTAGAGTTATCTTATACTCGCGTACATATATACGTATATATAGGAATCGAACGCGTGCGTTTCAAATTATTTCAAAGATATCAGAGGATTTACAAAGATCTCGTAATGACTTATTATTATTGAAAATTTCTATTGTTATATCTAACAGTTAAATTTTATCATTGTGAATTTAATTTAGTTTATATAAAAAGAATTATTAAAAAATAATTTTATAGATGAGATATAGATAAAATTAGATTGTACTAAGCCGAGAATAAATTAAGAAAATATTAGATTGTCTGTGAAGTTCGTGACGACGATATAATTTTCGATTCTTAGCGGAGGCACAAAGTTTCATTTATTAAAATATCATTAAATAAACGAACAAACAAACGATGAAAATTTAGAAAAGTTTAGTCAAATATATAATAACCTTGGAATATACTATAACAAAATTAATTAACTTTTAATATTCTCGTAAACGTAATAAAATATTTTTATACATAAACATATGCATATATCCGTACGATTGTAAAACCAAGCGTAGAACTTTTACAGACAATTCAATAAATCATAATTTCGAATATCAAACAAGAAGATCGCATCTTTCATAATCGATAGTTGACATATCCAAAAGAAACTCTTTTACATAATAGAAATTCACGTAATGTTAATTATCATCGTTATCTTTATTCGTAATACGTTTGTGAAAACAGGAGAAACTCGATTTAACAACCGAGGAGTAGAACGATAAAAGTGTCGAAAAAGCTGTGCCATGAGCGAACCAGATGCATTCCAAAGAAAAAGAAGTTGGCCAGAAAGAGGAGAAGAGAAACGTAGGAAGGACTCGGTGCATCGCTCTCCGCTTCCTCTCCTTCCCTCTCACCCCTCGTTTCCTCATCCCTCATCCCTCTCAGCCCTCACCACTCCCCTTTCTCTTGCTCCCTTTCTCTCTCTTTCTCTCTTCCTCAAAAGTCTCGTAAATTACGCCATTAAATTCCCCTGGGAGAATATATCCCTTCGCTCTTGCATCGTTAGACGGGACACCCGGTATACGTCGAAGGTGCCCGCTTCAAGCTCCGCCGAAGCCAGCGGTTTTTGTGTTTTCCCCGGTTCCACTAGCACCAGCAGTACCAGTACCAGCACCACCAGCACCACTAGCAGTAGTAGCAGCAGCAGCAGCAGCAGTAGTAGTAGCAGCAGCAGCAGCAGCAGCAGCCGTGGCAGTAATGGCGGACGGGGTTCACAACCCTCTCTCTCTCTCTCACACACACACACACACACACATGTATGCATATATACGTGTATGTATATAGATATATGTATATACACACATATACACACATAGTAGATCCGATGCTTACCGCAACTCGCCTCTTCTGCGTCCTTCCTACCCACCAACGTCGTGGAACTTTGTTTAACTAAGGCCAGCAAGAAATAAACCTATTTATACTAGGTCGGACGCTTTTGCAAGTAAGAGAGATAGAGATAGATAGATAGATAGATAGGTAGGTAGGTAGGTAGGTAGGTAGAGAGAGCTAGAGAGGGATAGGAAGGGTAAGAGAGAGGGACAGAGAGAAAGAGAGAGAGAGAGGGAAAATTAGACGGAGTTTGTATCGTGTTTCCATTCTCGTTGGTTATTCCACCCTTTCACATGCTTTCGCCAAACCCATGAATTACAAAAGAATCTTAAATTACGACCTATCTTCGAGTATGCACTCGTATGTAATTTAGATACGAGAGAGAGCGAGAGAGAGAGAGAGAGAGAGGGGATTAGTCCCTTTTTATTTTTCATTTATTTTTTTCGCGTGAAAGAAATTAGAGATATTTCATATAAGATCATTGAAAATGATCGATTAATTCAAATTTTTTTTTTGCTCTATTTTATTTTATTTCTTTTTTTATTTTCGTATCTTTTCATGTATCTAGATAACGACAGATTAGTCTTTCTTTCTTTCCTTCTTTTTTCATTCATTTTCTCAATTTTCGAATATTATAGATCTCTGACGGACGATCGAGGACAATCGAGATTATTCTAACTTCTTTCTTTGTTTTTTTCTTTTTTTTTTATTATCTTTTTTATCCGAATGTCTCGTAGATAATTTGATATCTATTCTAAGATTTTAAAATATGAATCTGTCTAAGTCTAGCTTTGTAATATTTTAAGCAAGTTACGAATATAGACACTTATTGTTCTCATTTTGTCTCCATCGTTCATTATTGATTATATTTTACTTCAGTGTTAGGACACGATTATATATTCTTATTAGAAGAAACTGGTAATTAGAGCGTAGCGTAGCAGTAATTTGATAATCCTTGATGTTAGATGCTAAGAAAACATCTTCACTTCGTAGAAAGGGACTCTCTAAGTGGATTGCACATTTCTTTGATCTTAAACTCGTTTTTAATATTTAAATGTAGTTTTTTGTTGGAAACTTATGTTTTTACATCATTGTTTAATGCAGTTTAACCTGTCATTTAGTACGTACGTAATTAATTTTTGTAAATATATATATATATATACATGATATAATTAAATTTTTAAAGAAAATTATGATAATGTACAAAACAAATATAATATAGTATAATATATACATTTTCCTTTTTTTTTTGAAAAATTTGTAATAAAAATCGATAAATAAAAAATAAAATGGGATCATTTTTATCGAAAAAAAATAATGAAAATATTAAATTTCTATTGTAAAAAAATAGATAAATCTTTTCTTTTTTTGATTAAACAGATTAATCAAAAGGTGTTAACTTAATCGATTTATCGAAATTATACAAACGTTTTTCTCGAACAATGACAATCATTTCATCAAGAGTATTCGACATTCGTTATTGAATATCAAGAATCGAATATCGTTACGCTGATCAAACGATTTGAAATCGTTTGATCAGGATACTCGAGCTTTTCAATGCTTACGTTTAACAAGCTACTTTGAGCGCATTTATCGTTGAGCCGCGATAATGAGCTGATTTGGCGGCTCTTTGCCGGTGTAACGCGATGGTAAAAGCCGACAAGTAAGTATGAATGATATAAGTAGAAATGAGTGGGTTGTCCATCCGAGCAAATTCTTTAGTAGTGATGTCGTCTTCATCGTCACGTTCACGTTCGCGATATTTCGAATATCCGTCATCGTTTGTCCTGATTAATTTTATTTCACACAAGCTACGTTGATTATCAGCATTTTTGGGTCAATTAAACCAACATAAATTTGTATATGCGTGTACTCATATGATTCTTTTCTTCTTTTTTCTTTCCCTTTTTTTTTTGTAATTGCTTCATCATCTTAGAAATTATTGTGCCATTAATTATTATTTCTTTTTTTTTAATAGAAGTTTGCGTACTTAGATACGCGTATAATGTGCATCGATCGATCGTTTTTTATTATTACTTCATTATCATAGAAATTATTTTTTTATCGTGATTATAAATTATCTGTTCATTTAAGATAATAGATTATATTTTTTAAATAAAAACGTTTGTATTATATATATAGATATAGATATGTGTGTATCTATGATTAATAATTCTTTTTTTTTTTTTATTATATTATCTTATAAATCATGTAGAAAATTATAATTTTTACATGTATTTAAAAGTGTTATCAGAATTTTTTAAATTTCTGCAATTGGATATAAATTGTTGAAATAAGAATTGTAAATAGTCGATGTTACTACGAAAACTGAAATTTATTCTTAAACGAACGAATAAAATTATTTATGTATACGATCGTTTTTATTATTAAACGGAAAGGATATATCGAAATAGAAGGTTGGGTCGAGTTAATCAGCAACGCGTTTACCTTTTTTATATATGAAAAAGCAGAGAAAACGAATTCAACTGGGATCGAGCTATTTGAATTCGGATTACCTTCGAATCGAATCTTTTTCACAGAGGGGAGGGTAAGTGCCAAGTTATTTTACGATCGCCTCTTCGAGATTATTCGCGAAGCCTGAATATGGATTACGAACTTTCCAAGAGATATGGCTTATCTTTTCAAGTAATATTTCTCATTGTCGTCCTTCTATACGGATCATTAAAATAGATGTAATCTTTATGCTGCTATTTTCTAATCTGTATACATAGTTTGTATACTTACATTCATATAAATTTTTCGATCGTTAAAACCGACGTAATCTTTGCGTCATTATTTTCCAACGAAAATATAATCTTCAAAAAAAAAGATAAGTTTTCTATCGAATAAGATCTTTTCGGATAAATCAATAGATCATTAAACATTTCATTGTATTAATCGTAACGAATTGATTATGCACGTTGATAAAAATTATTAGAATGACACGAATGAAATTTTGTATTCCCGATCGAACATAATTTTTCATTTATCGTCTTGTAATAAAATGTGTTTATATATAACGATCCAAAATATATCACTTTCTGATTCTCGTCGATTGTTAAGATACACATTTATATATACTCTGATTAATTAGCGAAAATGAAATAAGTGAGTATAGATAAGTAAGTAGGATAAGGTGTTCCATTTTATAAGAGAATCAGTGAGTTGCTCGAGTTTCTTTCCACCCGGTATAAGAGAGCGATGGATTATAGGCTCGAGCCCCGCGTAGACTAATGATCCCAGTGGCTGCGGTTTTTGCCGACATTCTACAGCATTCCCATTCAACTGGATTCTGCTTCGAAGCCTCGACAGCATTATTTTTCCTCTATGGAGCACCATGGAACGCGTATTATCCGTTTGCTCTGCTTGGACATCTTTCGTTTATATCACAAATACATACCTACATTGTATATATATATATATACGCTTATGTGAAAGAGAAAGAAGGAAAGAGAAAAATAAGGGGAGAGAGATAGATAGATAGATACAGAGAAAAGAGAGAGAGAGAGAGAGAGAGAGAGAGAGAGAGAGAGAGAGAGAGAGAGAGAGAGAGAGAGAGAGAGAGAGAGAGAGAGAGAGAGAGAGAGATGGAGAGATGGAGAGAGAAAGGAACCACAGTTTCAATTCCTTTCTTAATTCCGTTCGTCTCGGACGAATTCACGAATTGGAATGCTCGTCTTAGCTCTTTTTCTTTAATTCGAGATGATGGCCAAATGGCGAAGCGATCTACGGTGGCAACTTGAAATGGTTCTGAACGCTCAGAGTGTCCAATCGGTCACTTAATCTCCTCCGTGTTTCTTGATCTCGAATACGAATACGAATCACTGTTCTTTTTTTCCTTCCTTCCTACCTTCCTTCCTTTCTTGCTTTCTTTCTTTTCTTTTCTTTCTTTTTTTTTTCGTGAGTATTAAACGAATTATTCATAATATGTATATAATAATTATAATTAAATAAATTGTAAGGTTTACATAGTTGGACAGTATCGATTTAATTGATTGTTTCGTAATCATTAATCATCGTTAAGATAAATCAATGATTGTAAATTACTTCATTTTTTGTCTATATTTGCAATCATATCGATATAATAATCAATAATTTCTATTGATTTTTTATACTGATATATACACATATCTATATATTATAAATTTTTAACAATGCAAATTGTGAAATTTGTTTCGTCGAAGAAAATGTTATATAAAATTTACCTATGAAATTTGTATTGTATAAATTTAAATATCGATCTTACTATAAAAATGCTAGTTACTAGAAAGTGTACGTATACATAGAAAGAACTAATTTTTACTCTAAAAAGAAATTGACATTATTACTGCAAAAAATGACATTCGATAATCGCAGAGCGATCGACTATTAACCAAGTTAAAGACTCGCGTTATCACCAACACAAATTTAGTCTTTCATTTTGTTGACTTCGGAAATTCGTTCGTTTACGATGCAAATAGATGAAAAGAGGAAGAGAGAGAAGGAGAGACGAAGATTGAAAGCTTGAAAGCATCGACAAAGTACAGGATAGAAAGAGATTAAGAGAAAGAGAGAGAGAGAGAGAGAGAGAGAGAGAGAAAGAGAAACTTAGTTCAGTGACTGCGTTAAGTTTTCTTCGTGCGTGTTAGAAGCTTATCTCTCAACTATAAAAAGCGTCGTTTGGAGGTGCAACATTAGCCGGATAACGATGCGTTTCCGTTGAGAAATTCTCGAGGAAGGGTGAGAGGTGAGCCTCCTCGTTCGTTTGCTTCATCCTCCTTCTCTCCCGACGACGTCCTATGATTAACGGCCGACGGATTTGCCTGACGCTTTCCAAGACAAATTCGTTCCACGAATTAAGATTCTCATTTTTCACACTGTACTCTCTGATATAAGATAAAAGGGAAATTAAAGAAATCATCGATTTCTTCGTAAGAATAAGTTTCTCACGATATCATTGATTATTATTTATTTATTGGTATTGTGAATTTAATCAACGTTATTAGAAAATTGGAACAACTTGTAAAAAAAAAAAAAAAGGAAAGAAGTATTTAAATAGTATACGAGTAGATTTATTAGATATGATTGAAAGCATTGATTATTATTTATGTATTGTTTTTTTTTACGAGGATGATTCAAATAAGCTGGAAATTGTTAAATTTTTAAGAAAACTGTAACGAATATTCGATTATATAGAATAAGGAATAAGAAATAGAATAATAAAATAATAAATTAAATAACTAAAAAGAATATATGTATATATTGCTGACAGTGTATATATTTTTAAGTTATATAATATATTGTAGTATGATTGACCGATGAAGCGTTTTCGCAGTTCAGAAGTCAGAACCGTGATTCATATACAAGGGGTTAACGCGTTGATCAAATTTCGGATAAATCGATAGATCGATCACTGTCAGGTTTTTTTTATATTACACCTTACTCTCTTAGACGTATGATATTTGAATTTATCAATTTCATGAAATATTTCAAGAATATCATATCTTACGAATATCTATCAATAATTTTCATAAAAATTCGGTTACTAATATGATTATTATTTAATAATAACCAAAAGAAATACATCTACGAATTTATTTTTTTTCATCTATTTGTAAATTTATTAAGATTAATTAGGTATTAAGTATCTCAACGTCTATGGATAATTATTTATGAATAAAAATTGAAATAACATAAAAAAATGTCAAGTTCAAGAATATAGATAAATTTAATAGCTTTGATGAAATGAAGGAGAAAAGAGAAAGAAAGATACAAAGAGAGAGAGAGAGAGAGAGAAAATCAGATGGATCGAATAAAAATCAATAGATATCGACTAGTTAGATTAATTAGGTATCGTAATGACTATCTTTTGAGATTGTAAGAAAATATCTTTCGTGTGGTCGGCATTGCATATCCATCCTCGGAGAAGAGTCTCAAAAAAAAAAAAGGAAAAAAGAAAAAAAGTAGAGAAAAAGTATGAAGCTGCGGCGTCATTAACGTTGCTTGGTACTCCATCTCTATCATCTTCTCTTACGGTTCGTCTGCATGCGTCCTTTTCGTACTTTCTATTCTCTTTTACTTCTATCCTTCTTCCTTCGACCTCGCTCATCTGGTTACCATGTATTGTTACTTTTTCCAACACGTTTGCAAAGTCCTTTAGGCGAAATCGTTCGTCCATCTTTTTCTCGTCAACGAATATGGACACACCCACATACATACGGACACGTATGTATTACGAAACTCTCGTATAATTATCTTTTCGAATTTATTTTATCGTCTTCTTCTAGGCGATTTATAAAAATGTTTATGTTGAATTTAGTTATAAATCTCTTTCAAAATTTTTCTTCTGTTTCTTTATTATTATATCGTATGATTTTTCTTTTTTCTTTTTCTTTTTTTTTTTTTTTTAAGAATATTATCTACTCGCTCGAGAGATAAGATAGAAAAAAATCGTGAGAATATTTAATAAAAGTGATCTGCATTTCTATCGAAAAATAATTCTCTATTCAAATTAGAAGGAGGAAGAGAGAGAGAGAGAGAGAGAAAGAGAGAAAGAAAGGAAAACCAAAAATCACAAAAGATAATCATTTAATTATAATTAAATCGTCTAATTTAATTACGCTGACTCAACATTTTGGACGATGTTAAATCATTCAAAAAAAAAAAAAAAGAGAAATGAAAAAAACGAAATGAAAAAGAAAAACAAAAGGAAAAGAAAAGGAAAACGAGAGGAAGAGAGAAAAAAAAGCGTTTCCAAATCGATATAATAATATCAAAGAATCTACAGAGATACTTGTCCAATAAAACAAAAAGGGAAAGAAATTTTTTTTCCCGATAAAGCAAACACACATCGTTGAAAATTACAACGCGTCGTGCGAGCGACACGAAGTTAACCCTTTTCTGATGAAATCAAGACAGTAGGGTGACCTAACAGTACATTTTCCTCTTAAAGGCAGGAAGAAGAGATGGAAGGGGAGGAAGAAGTATAGTAAGGGGGGAGTGTAGAGGGGAAGGAGGAAGAAGAAGAAGAAGAAGAAGAAGAAGAAGGAACGAACGAACCAACGAACGAAAGGGGTTGCGCGAACCGTACAATCGTGCGATTCATCTCGTCGAAGGGGGGTAGGGACGATGATTAAGGATCCCTCTCGTCTATCTTTGCCACGCCTAAGAAACGATTCATGCACACACACACACACACACAGACGTATACACCAATACGGACGCAAGAGATATATATACATAGATGAAAGAGAAGAGTGTGAACATTCATAGAGACACACGTGTATAGTATCTAAGCTTAAACGAAAAGAAGGGAAAGCGTCGTTAATGGCTGCCAGCAAGATTCGACCATGAAATTTCATCTCGACTTCGAATTAAAGATCCTCTTTCCTTCTCCTCCTCCTCCTCCTCCTCCTCCTCCTCCTCCTCCTCTTTATTCTACTCCTACTCTACGACTCCCATCTTTCTTCTTTTTCTCTTTCTCTCTCTCTCTCTCTCTTTTTTTTACTTTTTATTCTTATTCTTATTCTTCTTCGATACTTTTTCGTCTCGCTCGCGTGACTCCTTTCTAGCTAGAAATATCGGTTTATCGAGAGAAAGCGACGAAGGAAATGAAGAGAGAAAGAGACAGAGAGAGAGAGAGAGAGAGAGGGAAACGGGGAAAAGAAAAGAATAGGAAAAAGGAAAAAGAAAGAAGGAACAAAAAAGAAGGAAAGAAAAGAAATCTGGATTTGTAGGAGGGAATGTTACGAGAGCGTCCTTCAGATTTCATATATGTATTTATATTGTTCTGATAAAATGATACTTTTTTAGAATAGAGTTTAGTAAAGTTTAGAGAGAGAGAAAAAAGAAATTAAGGAGAATTAAGTTAATATGTGGAGAAGTTTTAGACGAATAAGAGAGAGAGAGAGAGAGAGAGAGGAAGAAGGAAATAGAAATATCCCATAGATCTTTATTCCACGAATTATTATTATTATTACAAGAAATATGTGACTACAAGAAAAATGTCTCTCTCTCTCTGTCTCTTTATATTATATATATATATGTATATATAATACATATTTTTCAAAAGAATATTTAAATTAGGTAAGAGTTGCAGTATATAATCGTATTCATGAAAACGTTTGTTCACTCGATCGTAGAATGGTTGGTGAAATTGATCACAGAACTTTCTAAAAATTTTCTATTGAGAGATTGGTATATCGTATTTAGGGTCAAAGAAAAATCACTCTCAGGTTTGCAGCTTCCGCTTTTCGACGACTCGACCGTACGCAGATGTTCGGCGAAGCTACGACCATAAGCATACACGATGCTTTACTAACGAAACCTGAAGGAGTTACGGGACATCTGCTAGCTTCGTGTTTATAGATATACGTATGTACGGAATGGTACTTCTTGGAATGGAGTTATGAGAAAAGGATAAGCATCCTCAAGTTCAAATATTTTAACGAGCGTGTACCTCGTTAAGGGAGTATATAATTTCTTAAAAATTAAAAGAGTAAAATGTGTGTGTGTGTGTGTGTGTGTGTGTGTGTATATCAAGTCTGCAATTCATAAATACAATTTTATAAAATCTTAGTCATGACTAATCATATTCTATGTAGAATATATAATAGAATATTGTTTTCGTCAAATACTATTTCATAATATTGTAAAGATAATAGTTTAATAATGATTTTATTATGTATGTTATATTATATATCATAGATAATATTATAGAATATAATATTCCACTATCATATGTAATATAATAGAATATTTAATAAAATAAATAGAAAACAATCTATAATTCCTGTATAAAAAAATTTGTTATTATAGAAAATATATATTTCATAAAATGATATATATTAAACTATAAGTAGAATTGATTATCCATCATTATAATAATACTAAATGATTTAATAAGATAATATTTGATATCGAATAAATTAATAAATAAATTACATGTAATTGACTCGTTATAAGAAAAATCTCTTTTGCAATCTGGTATAATTTCACGTAAAGGGTTGATCACGTCGTGTAAACGACGACGTCGACGATATGTAGAAACGCTTCGACGATTTACTTCAAGTAACTCGCATCAAGATCCTTATCAGTGTAGACCGGACATGCCGAGAGAAATTTTACAGTCGTTTCGAAGTGAATTGAAGTAAATTGCTAACGTACTCTCGACGTCATTCTCGTTTCCTAAAGCTCTTTGCCATTTCTCTCTCTCTCTCTCCCTTTCTCTCTATCTCTCTCTCTTTTTCCCACCCTTTCTCTCGCTACGTGTTTCCAGTCATTATTATTTCTCAATTAATTAATTAGGTAATTAAGAGCTATAACAAAGCTTCAAGATTGCATTTCGTTCTTTCTCTTTGACCAAGAAATAAAAATAATTAAAAAATCAAATGAACTTATAACGTTTCTCTAAAGAACGTTCAATGTGTTTCAAAGGATATCATACTTTCTCTTTCTCTCCCTCTTTCCCTCCTTCTTTATACCTACTTAATTATTATCATCATCATAATTTATATTATACGATATTAATTTTGTTTCAATTCATATTTATTCATTTTTTTTCTAATTCTCAATTTTTATTTTTTACTTCATTTTTAAATTTTGATATGATACAAATTGATAACATATATGTATATTTTTCTTTACATATATGCTCAATATTATTACGAATTTAATATATTTACGTACATGTACATTTGCATATCTATACATCTTTGTGATTAACTTCATTAACATAAGAAACAATTTGTCAATGTTTCATTTTTATTAATTTTAATTCCAATCTATAATCTAAAAAGAAATTCTGCGTTTTTATTTTACTTTCAATGCATAATATCATACTAATTTTAACTTTCCCTGTTTGAGCAACATTAATATTAACATAAAATGAATATCTGTATGTATATATATATGTATATTTAAATCATATATGTCTATATATATAAATCATATAGACTATATGTATAAAGATATTTATTTTCAAAAGATATTATTTATTTCAGAGAAATATTATCTATTATACATACAGAGATAGATAGATATGATTTTATATATATATATGTAAAGGTCATATTATATAGAGATCATATTTATACGAAAACATATATAGAGATATATACATATATACACCTATAACGATATTTATTTTTGAAATAAAGATGTCACATTCATTTTGCAGAGAACTATTATTCATTTCTTTCTTTTCTTTTTTGTTAAAAGAACAAAATATTATATATTATTTAAGAAAATGTATGACTTGTTTGGAACAAATAAAAAAAAAGAGAGAGAAGGGGTAGAGGAGCGAAGAAAAGAAATAGAGAGAGAGAGAGAGAGAGAGAGAGAGAGAGAGAGAGAGAGAGAAAGGCAGAGAAAAATTGGTCGATTCTGCATGGTCTTACCAAGACACACCGGCCAACTTTTTCTCAGAAAATGAAGACGAAGAAGAAGAAGTAGAAGAAGGAAAAGAGAGTAGAAGTAGAAGTAGAAGAAGAAGAAGAAGAAGAAGAAGAAGAAGAAGAAGAAGATGAAGGAAAGGGGAAAAGAAGACGACGAAGAGAGGATGCTGAGTAGAAGAAGGATGAGGAAGGGGGAGGTGGAGGAGAGAGGGGGAGGAAGGAAAGACGGTCCTGAGAGTGCCTTTAGTGTGAGTGGGAATAAGAGCAAAAGAGAGAAAGAAAGAGAGAGAGAGAGAGAGAGAGAGAAAGGAAGGAAAGACCGATGACTGGCAAGCGGCAAGGGGCCCTGAACCTTGGTGTATAAGGTATGTACTGGTCCAGAGAGCGCCCTTGCCTCCGCTCCGTCAGTTTTTTCATCGTCTGCTCCTGGCTTGCCGCTTTAAAGCGATCGTCACGGGTACCGCGCTTTTACGCGCGCTTCTCATTCTCTCATTCTCTCTTTCTCTCTCTCTCTCTCTCTGTCTATATATATATATATATCCTTCTCTATCTCTATCTTTCTCTCTTTCTGTCTTTCTTCTCTCTCTCTTTCTCTCTCTCTCTCTCTTAGCAGGTGTGCCTGCATACCTTCGATTCTCTCCTCTCATCATCCTCCTCTTACTTATCCTCACTAATTTTCTATTTTCTTTTTTTCCCTTTCTTTATCTTTGAGCTTTTTATTATTTTTATTATCCTTTTGTCTAATATCACACATTATCGAGAACATCGATTAATATACAATCAGTAAGATCATAGATAACGAGAGGAAGGATCATGTCCTTGAAATGTTAAGAACCACTTTTTAATATAATTCTTATTTTTTAGGTATATGGCTATGGAACGTTCCTTGTTTGTTTAATCGTACGCGTTAATGATTACGATCGATCGCGATGACTGAAGCGACAAATGTAATACATGATTCGCATATATCAATCTTAATTTTTTTTCTTATAATGAATATGCGTCACTTCGTTCTCTCTCTCTCTCTCTCTCTTTCTTTATTTATTTCTTTATGAGGATGTAATGTTTATGAGTGTTCACATTTCATCAAGAAGAAGAAAGAGAGAGGAAGAGAGAAATAACTACATCGTCGTTCGATACTCGAATAATCAAGCTATAAAAAAAGTTTTTAGAATAACACCTATGTAAATGGACTAGAGCAACTTATTGAAAATAAAAAAAAAATATATATAAATTAAAAATCCAAATATTTTAGGAAATGTCAAAGTAAAAAAATAATTACCTTCTACTCGTAATTAGAAAACTTTAATTAGATAACTGTAATTAATTGCAAATATTTTTAACTACGTTATACGTATGTAATCAAACCGTATGTTATTTTATCCGCTAAAGGGCTTATATTATTTAGAAAAAAAAGAATAAAATAAAAGAATAACAAAATAAAAAATAGGAATTAAAAGAGAAATAAATAAATAGATAGAAAGAAAAAGAAAGGGTTAAATATTTCTGTAAATGATAGAATGATCGTCAAAGACGAGAAAATACCATTGATGATATTGGAAAAACTTCACATCCTATATTCTTAGATTCTATGTATTTGAAAATAAAACGGATGGAATAATCCGTTTCAATTCGAATATGTTTGAATAAGTTAGCGAGTTATCTTTTTCTCTATCTCTAACTCTATCTCTATATCTTTCCTTGTTTTTTTTTTTCTTTTTTTCAATTGTGAGATCGAACGGCAATAGGATCGTTCCAGATCGACTTCGATAATATCTTGATGCAAATTGAGAGAATATACGTGCATTCCATTCGATAAGAAATCGAGGATATATTTCTTCGCACAGTTCGCATTCCCTGTTTCTTTTTCAATTGCTTCGATCTCCTTTAACGAACACGTTCGTTTTCCTAATTGCGAGTTGATCGTCGATTTCTCAAAGAGACTCTCCCTCTTCCTCTCTCTCTCTCTTTCTTTCTTTTTTATCTCTTATATTTATTTGCGATAATGAAAGTTTCATAAGGAGTTTTTATTTTGTTCTGTCAACCCTCTATAATTCAATTTTTTTTATATGTATTAATAATTAACAAATTGTATGAAATATGAAAGTTTTATGATATTATTTATATACCAATATAATTATATATATATATATATATATATATATATATATATCGTAGAATCCATATTATATAAAGGGTTAATAATAATAATAAATTACAACAACAACAAGCAACAAAAATGAAAAAAAAATAGAAAAGAAAAGACGCTAAGAATTTCTTTCGGATGTCCTCGAACGTTGAGATTTTTTATTTTTTTTATTTCCTTCCTTTTTTTCTTTTTTTTTTCTTTCCTTTTTTTTAAGGATCGTTACTTGCACGATGGCTGATGTCACACGTGTGTATATATGTATGTATGTATATGTGTGAGAAAGAGAGAGAGAGAGAGAGAGAGAGAGAGAGAGAGAGAGAGAGAGAGAGAGAAAGAAAGAAAGAGAGAGAAGGGAGTATCATTGCCCTCGCCAATTTATTCGCCGTTTTTTCAACGTCTGCCGTCTACAAAACGGCCGTCACGGATATCACGCTCATACGCCTGTTCTTCTTTCCCCTCGGCGAGTGTCCGCGTCTTCTCGACCGTGATATTATTGTTATGGAGAATCTCGCGTAATATCCGAGGCGGGTGATAAAAAGGTGCGAGAATATGTGCTCTTTCTATGTGGATCATTCGTCAAAAAAGCTATTTTGTTATACCATTGACGAGCAAATTTCTTATTTTGTGAGTTTGATCGAGAATCATCGTTGATTTTCAGTTACTTGATATACACACTATATAGTATACAATATTATAAAATATATGTAGATATATATTTTATATATATATATATATATATATATATAAATATATAAATATGTATATGATGATATATATGTATGACATTATATGTTATAATTTACTATACTATGATGTATACGTATAGTATGAATATACGATATACATAGTATACTATACTTTAAGACGGTATGATGCATATAGTATATTATAGTAAACTATATATATTATCGTATATCTTGTATAGTAATATATAGTATAGTAGACTATAATGTATTATAATACAGTATATTCATATGTATCTGTAAATATATGTTAGAATATATGTAACACATAATTGTATTATTTTATATGTTATATATTATTAAAATATATATTGTATCTTACTTATATATACTATATATATATATATATACCTGTATATTGATTTAGTCAAAATAATAGATAATTCGTATGAATAATGAATACATTCAAAGTATTAGAATATTAGTCATAAAGTCAAATCGTGTTTAGAAAATTTGTTTCTAATCTTTGAACGAGTACAAAGGGTCAAACGTTTGAATATCTTTTGTTTGCGTTAGAGACTTATAAATGAGGACGTATAAATCGAGAGACAATCGATAAGACGAACGATATGGTTAATGTAACATATCGTTATAATTATTATCATTATTAAGATTGTCAGCGCGTAACACGTTAAATCAATTGAAAATGTTTTACGAGTACTCACCTAACGAAGAGTTGCTCCTGATTGTTCACTCGCCATGACACAACGGTCGCACCTGTGAAAATTTAAAGGAATACGATAAATATAATAAAGATTGAAATCTCGTCGTTTTGCTTGAAATACGCGCGTACGCGAACCCGCCATTTTTCGAATTCGACGTTAACCTAGATAGAAGCGCCCGCCACTTTTTTAAAAGAAAGAAAAAACACTGGATCAACTCGTTTATCTTTTTTTTTCCCAGGCATTTTATATTTTTCGTCCGTTTCGAAATAAGAAATCGCATCGATCCACTTCGAATCATTTTGAAAAAAAAAAATACGGAGGCAAAAAAAACAATAGTGAAATCTTAATTCCGAATTAAAGGCAATGAAAATGAATATGGCGTATCGATATATGATCACTTAATCGTCGATATATATACACACACACATATATATATGTGTATATATATGTATATATATGTATATGTATATATATATGTAAATATATATATATATATATATATATATATATATATATACATATATATTTGCGTTTCGAACTTCACGTCGATTCGTTGCACGAAAATGAATAACCAAAGAAAATAAATACACGTTAAATGTAGAATCTTTTATGCGAATAATATTATTCTTGTTTTCTCACGTCACATACTCGCGTACTCGAATATTTAACATACGAATATCTATGTAAAAATGAGTCGAAGAGAAATAACAAATTAATTCCGTATTTAGCACTATTCGTGTTATTCATATGTCTATTTCACGAGAACGAGAGAGAAATACATCTCTCTCTCTTTTCGATTCACCGAACCGTTTCGCACGTTTGTCGTTGAAATCGTTCAAAGATCGTCGTTTTACGATCGTTTTCTTCTTTCTTCCGTTGTTTATTATTTGTCACCGAATTTTATTATATATACATATATATATATTTTGAACCCTTTTTCTCTCTCTCTCTTTTTTTCTTTTTTTATGTATGTACTCGCGAAAAACGCACCGTGTAGATTGATCGTGCAGGTGGTATTGTTGCCCCTGTCCAGGACGACAACGCTGGTAGCCGCTGCCATGTTTGAATCGTGAATGCGGCTCTCGACGCGACCAACCTTTGTTCGATGTCCCCCGGGCTGAATCCCCACCACCACGGCTCACTCTTACCCCCACTCAGTTGACTCTCGTTCGTCGGCCTTTCCCTCCGACCCCCCACCAGGCAGCCAATCCGACGTGACACGAAGCGATACGACGCGACACGACGCGATACGACGCCACAGTCGACTACAACACCTCGCTACGGAAGGACGTACGTATTAAAACTTGCATTTCTCTTAATATATTTCTACCGATATCGTCGTATATTGGATATCGATAATGTAGAATACTATTTTAACAACGGTCGTAATATCACGATAATTGAAAAATAAGTGCGAGCGTTTTAGTCGGTAATACGAATCGATTGACTTCGACGTCGTTATTTCTACGTATCAGCTAAACGAATATCAATGTCGACTGCGTAATTAATATATAATTTTCTAATATGAATGTCAATTAAGGTAGAAGGAATGGATTTTTAGTTGGAAGTAAACGATTACTGCTGTAGGTAATTTAAGGTTAGGAATGAATTTGGTCGACGAGTTGCGGCGCATGTTCCAGAGGAAGAAAGAAAGATACAGATAGGTAGAGAAAGAGCGAGAGAGATGGAGAAGGAGAGAGAAGAGACTGGAGAAGACGGCAACGTTGTAGATGCTCGAAAACTGGCAACGTCGTTGGTTGTTCGAACGAAGTAGTAGTAAGATAGACAGAGAAAGAGACAGAGAAAAGAGAGAAAGAGAGTGTTAGAGTTAGAGGTGGTAGTAGCTAAGCACAGAGTCGGTAGCACGGACATCAGGCTTTGTGTGTTCGCCGCGACGGTGATGCGTCGTCGTTGTTCACCGCCGTACCGTGCCGTCGTGCGCCGTGTTAGCTCAACGAGGATCACGGAGGAGGATAGTAGGAGCGCGCCGGTGACCGTAAACGTCACCGTCTGCGCCAAAACCGCGAAGGCGGTACGTGCCTAATCAAACGGGGCAGTGTGTGGTGCTGTGGGGTAAGGGATGACGAAGGCCGCGGGGGGGATGATAATAGGGGTGCCGACTTGAGGACAGAAATGTTGAAGTTCGGTAGCAAGAGCGACGTTACCGTGGTGCACCGCGCCACTATTCGACTTTTGGACGATTCCGAGATTATCCATTGCGATTTTGAGGTGAGTTAATCTTTCTGTTATTCAAAAAAATAAAAAGCAAAAATAATAGAGAAACAAAATACAAAAGACACGTTCGATGTTTTCTTTATTTTCTTTATTTTCTTTCAATCAATTTTTATCGTTTTAGATATCTTAAATCTTTCCCTTTTTTTTCCTTTTTCATTATATATATGTATATATATGCGTGAAAGTACGTTGATGTGTGTAAATATATTGTATACGTAGGTAAGATTTTAGAGTATGTAACTCGCACGTTTGTTTTTACTATTCGTCATTTGATGTACAAAAGAGAAGGGAAGGAGAAGAAAAAAAAAAAAGAAAAATTCTTAGAAGGTTCAGTTAATGTTGAGGTTATGTTGTTACAACAGCATTAGTTCTTGAAATTTTTTTCATCGGTTAAGGAAACATCTATAAGCACAAACAAGCGTATGAAAGCAACGATGACATTTCTGACCCATATACATACCTACATGTCGTGTCCACCTCGAGGGTGGTGATCCGAAATAATCGATCGCTCTAATCCCTCTTCAATTTTTTTCTCTCTCACCCTTTCTCTTTCTTTCTCTTTCTTTCTCTCTCTTTATCTCTCTTTATGTCTCTTTATTAAAGATATTCCAAGCTAGCTAGCGAGGATAGTCTTGTTCTCTCTCTCTCTCTCTCTCTCTCTCTCGTATCCTTTTACAAGCTCGGACTTTGACTCCTGTACCGATCAATACGAATCTAAACAAGATCATCATCCTTATACCCACGTTGTCCTTTTCTCTCTTTATCTCTCTCTCTCTCTCTCTCTCTCTCTCTCTCTCTCTCTCTCTCTCTCTCTCTTTCTTTCTTTTTAACGCTCACGTTTCTCATTATTCTTCTACTTGCGATCAGCATGACATTTTTAAATCATCCTTCCTTTAATGGTCCTTTTCAGTTAGTTCACGAATTTGCTGTCTCACTTGTACGTTTTGAAAGTGGAAGTGTCTCTCTCTCTCTCTCTCTCTCTCTCTCTCTCTCTCTGTCTGTCTCTCTTTGCACTGGAACAGAATCGGCGCGCTTGGATCGATTCCAGAATAGTGTGAGAAAGAGAGAGAAAGAGAGACGGAGAGAGAGAAGCAGAGACAGACAGACAGACAGACTGACTGACTGACAGACAGAAAGAGAGAGAGAGAGAGAGAGAGAGAGAGAGAGAGAGAGAGAGAGAGAGATATAGAGAGAAAGAGAGAGATGCTAAGTGTCAAAAATGCAGCGACTGCAACCATAACTTGTGCCGGCTACTACGGGCACACGACTTTGACATTTCTTCGTTGGTCGTGCTCAACGAAATGTCGATCTTGTCTGACAACGATCGACATTATTATGAACGTACTGTATGTATACAATGACTCATTGTAAGTATTAAGACTTCGAGTATGTTACGACTTCGAGTACATGCATATTTCACAGTTACTTAACAAATTTAATAGAAACATTTTTACTTGTTTAACGAATTTGTTGTAATCAAGTTTTGTAACGAATAATTTTCGATCTAGGTTTTTCTGTAAACTAGATATAAATCGATTATCATATATACACATATATATACACATACATATATATATATATATACACACAATATACACATCATGTTAGACAATATACGTGATCGACGTTATTTTATGTACACGATATGTTTGTATGATATAAAATCTTTAGACTTTAAATATAACATTTTATATATTTTAGTTACTTAGAAAGATAAGAAGATTTATTATCGCTTATTATATTCGTTTATTATGTATATCATGGTCAATAGAAATATTTCATTTATTTTAAGAAACTTGTTTAGTAACGATGCATTTTTATTATGTTTTAATGTGATCTGAACATAAGTAGATTGCCATTCGATACTACGTATAGAATATGTATATGTATATTCAATCTTCAATCAGATTTCTTTATTGTATTATAGTGAAAGAAAAAAGAAAAAGGGAATTTCTTTTATTTTTATCTTTATCTATCTGTTTTTTTTATCTTTTAATTTAGCTCAGAGAAAGATTTCGTTTAAAGTCGTTAAATCGTACAAACGAAAAGATCCTTTTTTCTCGTTACGTTTCGCCAATCGTAAAGCAAGTAAAATAGGTATTTTTATAGTAAATTTATAGTCTGCGGTCTTTCGCTATTCGAATTTCAAGGTATTCTTCTCAACTCTTCTCTTATCCAGCTTTTATCGTTTGTAACACGTATTTTGTATGTAGGAGACATTTTCTTTGAAAACTTTACGTACAATGTTTACTTGTTGTTTGGAAGGAAACTTTTCGACTAAACTTTGTATATACTCGTGCTCAACGTTTTTGATCGACGATAATAATAATTATTAATTAATCTTTCTTATGTAACTTTGCAGTTTTTTGTTCAACATAATTTCTTCGGTCGTTACTATTTTTTACTTTTTCGTTTACTTCTCTTTTTTATATTACACAAATTTTGTTCTTACTTTTTTTCATAAAAAAGATACTTGTGCTCTTTTTATGGATAATCATTATAATCTCAATAAATAATTATCAAATAATAATCATGTAATTTTTTAAAAAAGTTATTGCCATCTGATTTTTCTTCGATAATTTTTATATTTCGTCTAATTTATTTTGTTATTTCTTTTTCGTTGAAATGCATGAAATTTGTTCGTTCAATTGAAATAATTTATATCTACAACGTATTTCTATGATCATTATTATTATTCCATAAAAATGTCATATTTTCTTTCTATTTCAAAGTAAATTGATTACAAGCTTCCCACGAAAGAAATATTTTCGGTAGCGTGTTAAACTACACTTAACGATACCATTACACACGTACATGGATATACATATGTACATATATATACATAAATGTATATACATATGTACACAAAAATACACATACACATATTCTTATACTAATACTCACTATTATGAATCCATACACATTGCGTGTACCAATATCGCGTGTAAATCCGTACACGACCCTTTTCCTATTTCAAGCACACTGACGTAATAATCCATCGAGATAGATGATGGGACTTTTTATAGGTCCGTTACCATGCGATTTAATGTAACGAATGATACCGAACTAGATTTCCTACTCGAATTATAGTTTACCGTGAGTATACTTAAATCCCTATGATGATTTTTATCATAGATCTTTTGATATTCATCTGGATAAAATATCGTCTAATCGATATCGACTAGTAAAGACGTAATGAATGTTCTATTGTTCTAACATCCAAGAATAATAATCATTTTTCTTTTTTTTTTTCTTCTATTTTTCTATTCCTCGTATTTTTTTCTTTTTGCATTTTATTAGAGAATAAACAAAGTTTAAGAGAAAATGTTCGCAGTAAAAACAAACTCGATCGTTCATCTAATCATGAAATAATCGGAATAGATATCAAACTCGAATTATAATGTATCATACGGTATTCATCTAAATAAAATATCGTCTAATACAATGAATATTTTTATTCTGACATTAAAGAACAATAATCATTATTCTTTCTCTATTTTTTTTTTTTTAAATTTTCGTTCATAATTTTCACTCTTCATTTCATTAAAGAAATAAGACAGATGTTCTTATCGTTAGTAAAAAATAAAAAACAAAATGTTAATCATGTTCCATTAAGTTATCTAATCTCGACATAACCGCTCCTACGTGTAAATCATGTTGGATTATGTAACAAAAAAAAAAAAAAAAAGATAAAAAAGAAAAAGAAACGAAAAAGAAGCGTTTATTTAGCGGTCAACCCAGTACACAGATCCATTACTTTCTATTCAAAATATCAGCTTTGTTTATCATACATATATGCATCTCGTGGATTACTACATCGTTCGTTACGTTGGTAAACTTACGTCATGATTCGACCGATCCCATAGATGACGTCACGAATGAGCGTCTGGCAAGAATTAGTACGCGGCACGGTGACATAGAGAAATAGAAGAGAAAAATAAAAAGAAAAAACAATAAAAAGAAGGAAAACAAAAAGGAAAAGAAAGAGAAAATATATAAAATTATATTAGAACCTGATAAAATTTTAATAGAAGTTTCCAATTGAGTTTACAGATATGAAACGTTTTTTATCATATTGAAACTCTCATCGAAGAGACATTCGTTTTTTCAAAGAGTATATTTTTTTTTATTTATTTTAATGACCTTTAGCATCGATCTTTTTCCTTCATTAAGTGTCTTAAAGAATTCTAAGAATATATTCTTTGTTGATAAGTAGAGAGAGAGAGAGAGAGAGAGAGAGAGGGAGAGAAAGAAAAAGAAGGAGAAAGAGAGAATACAATGGCTGAAGGATAAATAAACATTCTCGGTTTTGAGTGTACCATGAAATATTACGACGAAATCGTTCGATGATGAAATTATTTAGATTTTAATATTGGGTACGTATTAATTTAAGTAATAGTATCTATCTTACTTTTATTTATTATACATCTATATATATTACTTCTGTATATTATATATATTATATATATCTCACTATTTTATATTATATATACATATGCATATATGCCTGCGTGAATCTGTGAACGGGTGTATCTCTCTTTCTCTTTTTCTCTTTCTGTTCGTGCGTATGTATGTATGTATGGGATGTGTCTGGATCTATTTGTTTGTCTGTTTTGTTTGTGTTGCATAATTTCTGAAGGCTCATCGCAAAGTTATTTGTAAAATAAAAGGTTTTGTTCGAGTTCTCTCTCTCCTTCTTTATTTACTGATTTATTTTCTTTTTTTTTTTTTTTAAATTGGTCAGTCGATATACGGTTACTTCGCAGTTACATTCGTACGCTACAAGAGTACTCAATGAGAAATCTCAAAAATTGTGTATGCTAGTCTCTTTGCATATACCTACTTATATATGTATGTGTGTGTGTGTTTGTATGTATGCGTATGTATATATATATTTATATATATATATGTATCCTTGTGTGTTTACATGTAGAATTACTGTACTTGTACTCACTCGCATATTCGATGTAATTTTATTCTCATGCATTCTTTATAGTATGAAATATGTATTAAATTATGTTCCTTATTGTTTGCATAGAAATTGAGATTAATCCGTTCGGAAGATATTAAATATGAAAGGAAAAATTCTAGTTTATAAAAAATTTCTATTTTTCTCTCGACGTTTTTATTAAAAAAATTATTTCGAACAAATTGATAGACGATTTGATACTCGTTATATATATTATATAAAATAAGGATGCTATTCAAAGGTGATTTTAACTAATAGAATAAAATAGAACGTTAACGAAGGTAATTTTTCGAAATAATTTCTCGTTTTGTTATTTTTCGTAGTGGATAAAAAATAATAAAAAGAAAAAGAAATAGAAGAATGAAAAAATAAAAAGGAAGAAATAAAAAATAAGTGGCTACGATGCGTAATGCTACGGACGTTTGTGAAATTTGGGGCTCGTCCAACAATTCGACCGTAATAAGTATGATTGTCATGTTCGAAATCTGCACAAGTTGTTCCTGTAATATTTTCATCGAACAAAAGAAAAGAAAAGAAAAGAAATAAATATTTCCTTTAACTTAAAATTAAATAAAAATAACATAAAGTTTAGTCGATCTCAAATTTTCGAAATTTGTAATTCATTAGAGCATTGACTCGATTGCTTGAAATCGAGCAAAATTTATTTCAACATTTTATTTTACATTTTAACTTAGGCGAATCTATGTAAAATATTAGATGTAGTTTTCAACGTGGGAGGAAGAAAGAGAGAAAGAGAGAGAGAGAGAGAGAGGATTTGCAACGATTAAAGGACAATAATGGAAAATTGAACGACCTATTCCGTAAAAGTGGAAGTACTCGTGTACACTACTTCTTACATGTATTCCAACTACTCTCTACTATTAGAATAAGAAAGAATGAAATAGAAATAAAAAGCAAAAAAAAAAAAAGAGAGAAAAACGTATGATATACTATAGCATGACAACCCTAACAACAATTGTACAAAATAGTCACGTATCTTACGAGCAAGTTATAAAGTGCATCATATAATATTTAGTAGAAAAAATCTTATTGAATTTATAAGTTAAGAAAAAATAATTTGTATAATCTTCCATCACAAGAAAAATTGTATATTTGATTTCTCAAAAGAAAAAATAACAAATTTTATATTCGGTTACTCGATCCAAATTTTTGTCATTGATTTTCACGATATTATCCTAGGATTCTTTTATATTTTAAATAATTTTTATTGTGATATAATATTATACGTGATATAATAGGGAGGAAATATGATATTAAAAGATTTTAAACCGATCAAGTCTTATCTATGTCACGCATACACTTGAGGAAGTGCGTATAAACGTGATCTACTATCCCCAAATTTTCTTTTTCGTTGATTTTTAAATCTTTAGGATAGTTGCGCTGGCACGTAAACGCTGTATATCTATTCTCTTTTGTTGTTCTTCGATGGAAAGGACGAAGATGGAGCTGCTCCAAAAAGGTTAAGGTTTCTACACAGACATTTGTCTCGATCTTGAATCAGGCGTCGAGATTTTTCAAATGGCCGCCATTTCTTTTCTCAAAGAATACTAATATCTACTTTATGAGACAAGGTCACGATTAGACGACAATTTCGAATTTCGATATTATCGAATACAGACCTAATGCGTAAAGATTTTCGCATAAAACGATTATATTTTTATTCAGATGCATTTATTTTATAGTTAGTTACTTTAATCGAACTCAAATTTGTAGATATCATCGTTTTTGTAATCAGATGCTGCGAATCCTCTTTGGCCGATGAAAACAAACATTTATCCTGCTTTTAATGTTGAACCAAAACAGAACTTTCTCCTTCGTCCTTAAAAGAAGGTTTTTATTCTATTTCTAGAGTTCATTCGCTCGTAAAATTTGCTTTTCTTAACGCGTTAGGTCGACTGTGGCCTAAAAATGAAACAGAGAGAAATAGATGGAAAGAAAGAGAGAGAGAGAGAGAGAGAAAGAGAAAGAAATACGAAAAGATGCTTTCATTTTCTCGTCTCACTCATTTTCTTCTCTCACTTTATCTACCTTTCTCACTCTCTTTTTTTCTACCTTTATTTCTCACTTTGATCTTACGTAGTTTTCAAAAAGTATGTGTCCTAAAAACGAAAGAAAAAGAGATAGAAAAAGAGCGAACAAAAATAAAAAAAGAAAGATATAGAGGGGAAAAGAGAAGTAATAAACAAAAAGAGGAAATACTTTCTATCTTCTTGATTTTCTTCTTTCACTTTTTTCTCTCTTTATCTCTCCTCTTTTTTTTCTTTCTTTCTCTCTTTCTCTCTATCCCTCTTTTTTATTTATCACTCGCTTCTCGGATTTTATGTAGGAAGGACACTCAGTTCTTTTCATATACATTTTTCTTTTTTTTTCTTCTTTTTTTTTATTTTCCATAGTTTCACACTTCATCCTTAGCCACAATGAGAGTTTCCCTTTCGTTAGTCTCTCCCTCTCTCTTTCTCTTTTTCTTTTTTTCCTTTCTCTCTTGCTCTCTCTTTCAGTCTCGTCGTTTACTAATAACAATAAGCAACGTTCGTACTTACTTCCTATCTTTGTTTCATTTTCATCTTCTTTTTTTCATCTCCTTTTTCTCGTGTCTTTTTTTTTGCTTTTCTTTCTCTCTTTTTTCTTTCTTTTTTTTTCTTTTCTTTTTAATGTGAATGAGACGCCATATTTGCGCGCAGAGACTTTTCTGATTAACTTCGACTCCTCGTTCGCGGCTGACTAATTAACGCGTTTTCACGATGACAATGAGTCACATCTCGTTATCTTCTTTTTCTTTTTTTTTTCTTTTTTTTTTCGTTTCTTCTTCTTTGTTTCTTCCTATTTTTTTTTCTTCCTCCTTTTCGCCTTTCTTTCTCTCATTGTTAGTTTTAAGGGTTGCGATGATACATGCGAATAAAAGTGTTGCTCCTTTTTTTTCGTTTTTTTTTTTTGCGTTATCGTTGACATTCTCTCTTTTTATCGTTTCCCTATTTTTATTTATTCGTAACTCGTAATATACAAATGTTCGAGATTATATTTTTTCGTCTTGTCATATCCGAAAGAAATAAAAGTTTCTGCTCTTCGTTCTTTTATTATCATTGATTTTTCATTTTTATTTCCCTCTTTTTTTTTGTTTCTCTATTTCTCTTTCTTTCTTTTTCTCTATCTTTCTTTCTCTCTCTTTTTATTTATTTGTAACTTTTCATTCAATGTTCGTAACTACATTTTTGTGTCATCTCTTAAAACAAGTAAAAGTTGCACCTTTCTGTTTCTTTATTATCATTGATTTTCTACCTTTGTTTCTGTTTTTATTTCTCTCTCTCTCTCTCTCTCTCTCTCTCTCTTTTTATTTATTTGTAACTCGTAATCTAAGTGTTCAAGACTACATTTTTATGATATGTATTTCGGAAGGAAACTTTATGGATCATGGGAGACTGTTACTATCGTCGTTTTATGGTATAAGATCCTTTGTAGTATCATAAATCGTTAATAATAACGAGTGGTGAGAATGTATTAAGATCACATTTTACTGAACTTGTATTGGATTAATGATTGATAAATAGTATTAGAATTTTTAATGTTTCATATTTACAATAAATATTATATATAAATATTTATATAAAATGCTACAAATTTAAACAGTATATTTATTAATTCAATGTTTCTATGTCTTCCTATATACATTCTTCCTACATACACTTCATATATACACGTGTATACATATATGATAAAAGTGTAGATTTGTTTTATTGGAATTTTCTCCTTATGGCAATAAAATTTATTATTAAATTGTTTAACAATTACTTTTATTAGGAACAAAGAATAAAACCCTTTATCGCATATAATTACCACGAAGATACGCGATAAAATTCTTTTGTTTTTCGGGAGTATTCTAACGCATTATGGCGAAAAGCTGGCAGCAGAGAAAGAAATATCACGATACGAAGGAGTTAAATTGCACATTTATTTTCACAGTGGTGACATTGCAGTTCCGAATACTAATGTAAAATCGTACGATTTCTCTCACTTTCAAAGTTTTTTTTATTTACATTATGCAAATTTCGTACGAATGATCGAGTATTCTTTTCTTTTTTATCTTTTTTTTTTTTTAGTTAAGTCCGTAGTCAACAAAATGTTAATTAATATCGTCGATATGATGTAAGAAATCGTAAGAAGAAAACCGGTTTGTATGTAAGTAGAATTTCCAGTACAACTAATTTTTACATTAGTAATATATATGTAGATTTTTATATATATATATAATATACATATATGTGTATATTTGCAATATGTGTTATTGATATACTGCTAAATGCTATATTATTAATTTAAATATATTCATTAATATATAAGTACTAAAATTATTATGGTAAATATACACCTATATACATACATACACATGTTTATATCATTGTACTATATAGGATCTATTTATATTGATATTTATAATAATAATTCATTGTTATCCCAAATATTTTATGTATGATACATATATCATAATATGTATCATACATAAAATTTTTCGTTTTTAAAATTTTTGCTTGCAGGCAACACTTCTCGTATCATTTTTCGTCTCATTTTTCCAAGTAAACGTAACTAAATATTTCAGCCTCGATATTCAATTTCGTACGAATTCATCATTTTTCGTTATGATTTCTTTTTACAGTTCCATTTCATTATCATAATAATATAAATAATAATAATAATAATAATCTATACGATAGACATAGAAAGAAGAGATATAGACAGAGATAGAAAACAGAATCTATAAATTATATTGATAAAACGATACTAACAGACAAGACAATCATAATCAACAGACCAGATAATCATATTAATGGACAAAATAAATAAGACAAAATATATATCACCAAGGTAGTTATAGATAGTTACCACAACATCAAGATCAAACAGTTAACAAACTGTATAATAGCAATAATGCAATTAATTTTCATTTATTATTGTAAACATATGATATTAATCCAAAATTGATTCATCCAAAATTTGTTCTTTTTTTTTATATTTGTTCATTCGTTTTTGAAATAATCATTTGAAGCACGGTATCTTCCAGCACTCATAAAGAATATTATTGAAATTACACAGTTTGTCGAATATCAAATCGCCATGATTCGATGAAGTATCGATGAGAAGGTACATTCATTGGATTCGTATTGATTGATATATTCTAGAACTTTTGTTGGGTTTAAAATATCGATTTCCATAAAAAAAAAAGGAAAAAGCCATGACTTCCGTATTTTGATAAAAGCGTACTCTATGAAATTGTTTCGATACATATTGTATTTCCTTCGCGAAACCTTGAAACTTTTATTTGAAACATTAATTTATAAAACTAATGGGATCGGATGATATTATGGTTATATCGTATAGCCATATTGTTTTAAAATAATATATGATACTAATAATAATAATAATTACTATTATTCAAGAGAAACGTTTAATTGAATAAAATCAATTTAATAAATTTAATGATCGATAATAATACTTGTTAAGCATTTGATTTTACTACTTATTTTTTATTTATTTGTTCATATAGATATGTGTAAAACATATAAAGCAATCATCGAAGTCATTTCACTTCGTTTTCTCTTTAATCTTATTTTTTTTACTTCCTTTCTTCTTCTCTTTTCTTTTTTATTTATTTATTCATTTATTCCTTACCCATTATCAGCGAACTTTTTAGACAGAAAAAATATTTCCAAAACGTAAATCGTTTTCTCGTTGAAAGTCAAAGCGAAACCAATGCGATTGAAAAGCTGCACGCTGCAGGAGATAAAATCAGCGTATTTGTTTCAATATTTATTTATATTGTATGTCGGATGCATACGAATGTTTTTTTTTTTATATTTTTTATAACAGTCTATGAGAAATAAAACAAATAAATTTAGATCGATTCATCCAATTGAGCTTTGATTATCTTTTTTGAAATTTTAATTTTTAGTTTTCAAGATATTTTTATGTATTTCTTTTTTAAATGGAAAATGTGACTAATATCAACAAAATTGTTCATTCAATAAAAAATTAATTTGTTTATTATGTATTTATTCATTTATTGTAATTTTATAAAGCAATCGCAATATGAATTTGTTTGTTTGTAAAATAACTTGAATTTAGTTGGTATAAATTTGTTTATAAAAATTGTTTATAACAAATTGTTAATTAATTATAAACAATATGCTGAAAGAATAGAAAAAATTCTGTCTTTTAAAATGGCGTTTGATTCGAGTTTCTATGACTTTTCATTGTGGAGATATTTCCATGTATCTAAAAATATCTATTAATAATATAAAAAATGTTTATTACATAAAAAATTAATTTGTTTATTAATTATTTATTAATTTATTGTAATTTTGTATAAAACAGTCGCAAAGTGGATTTTTTGTTGGTAAAATAAGATGAGTTCAATTCATATGAATTTGTTTATAGAAATTGTTTATAACAAATTGTTAATTAATTATAAACAATAGGATGAAAAATAGAGAAAAATCTGCCCTTTAAAATGGTACTTGAATCATGTTTCTGCGATTTTTAGTTCCGGAGATATATCCATGTAAATGGAAGAGATTACGTTGACCCACTTACCTAAATAATTTCATTCAAATTGGCTCAGTGACACACTGACCTATATAAATTCCGGGAATTTACGCATCCCAGCTGATTAAGTTACTACTACTATACTATTACTACGAACAGCTGTACTACGCGAATTATGAATGGAAATCTTTCGAAGGCGATATCTTCGGAACGGAAAGTCGTAGAGACTTCAAACCAAGACCATTTTCAAAGGTAATTTATTCTTTATTTATTTAAATATTGCAATAATATTGTTATAATAAAATCGATTTTGTTAATAATTATTAAAATTAAATTTTTTCTTTTCTTTCGTAATAAGGAGATAATTGCAATGAAATCATTTAAATTTCTTAAATTATAATTATATAAATTTTACATTGTTTATTGAAAATAATAGATAGAAGTTCTATTAATACTCTAACAATGTAAGAAATACGTGTGTGCATGTATATATATATATAGTTATATATATATCTTTAGATATGAAGTAGATGACATATAAAGAGGAAAACTCCGAATAGATATTAAGTTATCTTAAAGTTCGAAGCTTGAGTTTAGATTTCCAAATAGAATAGAATCGATAGTTCTGATAAAATACCACGTGAATTCTCAAACATTGTTTGAAATTGAAAGATTTAAGCCACCGTAAGATATACTTCCTCTTTCCTAGCGTTTCTCCAATTTCTTTCTTGGTCTTTCTTTTTCACGAAGAAAACGAGGAAAGAAATATTAAGAAAGAAGCATGAAAATGAGCTAGGCCAGAAATAGGACGGAGTTGTAGATGGTTTCAAACTGAACTAGTAGTCGTCCCTTCAAGACTCGCTTTCTCTCTTTTTCTCTTTCTTTCATTATTTTCCCTTCTCAAGTGAAGTATACGGAAGGTTAATTAATTCGTCGGTCCATTTTCCATTAAAAATGTCTGTGTGGTTTCTTCACAACGAAAACTACCTACTTTATTGGTTTGAAATATACATTTATATATATATATATATATATATATATATATATATATATATATATATAATATTTATCCAGTTATTTAAGTTCACTTTACACACATATACATACAATATAATTTATACAATATATGTATATATATTTATTTATTTAAATATATTTAAATATACAAAAATTTATTAAACATCTTGTAATAATTATTATATGTAAATTTCAATGATAATTATTCATATCCATCAGCGTTACACATATCTAGGTTATACATAATTTCCAAATATTCAGGACAAGCTAAACATAATATTCTAAATACGTTGAACATGTGCATCTCCATTATCGATGTTAATTGTTATAAAGTATGTTTTCATGAATTCGAGCAAAACGATGAAGATGAAACGGACGTGAGTAGAAAGTATACGTCTAACGATAGATAACAGAAAATTGTTGACTTAGTTAGTCGTTTATCGCTAAACGATATAGTGTTTCCGGTGGCAAATGAAAAAATGGTAAATATTAATAACGTGTCTTTGAAAATAGACGTTTAATAAGCGTCGCACCGTATGCGTTGATTGATAGCCATCGAAGATCGTATCTTGTAAATGTTTATTTATAGTGACCCATTGTTCAACCTATATTCTTCAGCAGCGTGGCATTATTGGATCTCTACAGGGTGATGCCTGAGTAATAGAATTATATATTTATATAGATAGGCATATATATAATATATATTGTGTATGTGTGTGTGTATATATATATATATATTCTTGGAATATACATATATACAGGTTGATTCTGTAAAACTTGGATCATTTTATCTAAAAATTATATAAATATGAATTAAAGGAAATGTAGTATTTATATATACTATATGTGTATGTATATATATATTAGTAGATTATTAATTTAATGATACTTGCCATAGGAAGAATTAGTACAATTGCACGAAGATAGAAAAGAGGATATCATATTGAAACCAAGAGTAATAAAAATTATAAAAGAATTAATTTTATTTTATTTTATGATTCTATCTTATGTTTTATACATGATTCATCCTGTATATTATACTTAATGTTAGATTTAATGAGCCGTTTCTTATGTTACATGGGCAATTAAGTTTATATATACATTCATTTAACTTTACGTCTTTAATGAAAAAAAAAAAAAAAAAATAGAGTAGAGAGAGAGAGAGAGAGAATAGAGTGTCGTTCACCTTAATTGCCACGTTCAGTCGAGCATATTTAATTGATATCTCTACTCGATAACACTCGTAATGTCGTAATCGATCGAACAAATAAGTGAAGGATCAATTAAGTTTTTTTTTTTAAAGAGCGGAAAAAAAACAATTAGGGGACACCCGGGTTTGAACCGGGGACCTCTCGATCTGCAGTCGAATGCTCTACCACTGAGCTATATCCCCAGTTGGGAACCACTTCTTTTATAGTTAATACCATGGGACCCATGAGACCATAGATACAATGATATTTATGTGCATTTATAACATTAATAAATATATTTTTTACATATTTAAATAAATATAATAAGTTAAGTAAATAATTAATAAAAAATATATGTACACACACAATAAGATCTAATAAAATAATGATGATGATGATAATAGTAATATTGATAATAATATTGAAAAAAAAGCACGAGAAGTTCTGCAAAATTTTTAATTTTATTTCAAAATAATATTTGTCTAAAACGATCGTTTGCATAATCAAAAAGATTTATTTCTCTAAAATATTTAACACTTAATTTATAACATCTTGTTAATTATAATATCTGTTTAGTTTATTTTGAAACTCAAGTAACAAATTTTGTACGTATACTCGTGTAAAGGATTAATTTGAAATTAATGAATTAAATTAATGATTCAACATTTTATTTATTTGTTTATTTATTATGCCAATATCAACGAAGTAATTTCTCTTATCTGCGTAAAATAATGTTAATTAATAATTTACCTTCCGCAAGTCTTCTGTTCGTGATATAACGTGTGTTTAGCATCATTAATTTAGAGCAAGAAGGTCAATGCTCTTTGTATTTCTCTCTCTCTCTCTCTCTTTGAATAAAAGGATACTAACAGCTCCCACGAGTATGTGCACACATTATTATGAAAATGGCATATTCGTGTATGTCTCTTAGGATCGTTCAGTGAGATATAATTAAACTTATGGATAGTAATAATATTTAAGTCTGGGTCAGATAACGACCCTGAGACTATAGGCTCTTTATTGTTTCTATAAACTAGAGAAAGATAGAGAAAGAGAAAGAGAAAGAGATAGAGATAGATAGGTAGATATATATAGATAGATAGATAGATAGATAGATGGATAGATAGATAGGTAGATAGGTAGATAGATAGATAGAGAGAGAGAGAGAGAGAGAAAGAGAGAGAGAGAGAGAAAGAAAGAATAGATATATAAAGTTACTACTTTGCATCTATGGTGTATTCAATTTAAATGTGTATACGCTACTATTTTCCTAAGTATTATATTAAAAATGTAAAAAATGTTTCAGAACATTGTATGATGTCATGTAGTCATAATTATTTGACTTTATTTTAGATCTTGGTAAGTTTTCTATCAAACCAGTAATAACATAATAATTTATTTATTTTCGGTAACAAACATATTTCTTTTTTTGTTCTGTAATAATTTTCTATATAATTTTAATAATTTATTCAATAGATCTAAGATTCGAGCATGTAATTTTTAACGAACGATTTGGACAATTAAGGATAACTCTTTTGTTTTTTATACAAAGTGTAACTTTGTTTAAAAATCTTGAATTTAGATGTCCTTCATTTTAATGTCACGAGAAAAAAGATGTAATAACACTTTGGATAGAAAATGTCGGAATTGCAAAGTTCGCGTGGACCTTTTAAGTAAATTTTCTCTGGAAAGCATTCTTATATCCTTATAGATCTCTGAACACTATTCCAGATATAATCCGTAAAATCCTTGAACTAGTTAAAGAAAGTTAATGTCACAGTAACATGGGAGTGATCGTGGTAATCAAGTTTCTCAACTTTTAATTTAATCGAATTGAACTTTAATCGATTGTTCTCTCTCGTTAATTTTTCATTCATCTTTATATCTTCATTAGCATCGATTGACAATAGAGTCATAGACTGACCAATAAATAGAAAAATAGAGAGAGAGAGAGAGAGAGAGAGAGAGAGAGAGAGGAAAGAAACATTAAAAACAAATCTCATTTATTATCTCTTTCTCTCTCTTTCTCTCTCTCTCTCTCTTTCCTTGCTAAAGATATATATATATATATATATACGTATAGTGTAAGTGTTCACGTCTTACTTTTAGAAGGGATCTATAGATCCATGAAAATGTGTGACAAGACGGTAGTAGTGAACGACCAGTAGCCAGTCAGACTGACGGCACTATACAAACTATTCTCTTTCCTTACTCGCTGTCTCTTTCTTACTTGTGTCTGATATAAGCTAAACGAGACTTTGCTTTCTCTCTTCTACTTATCAATCTCTCACTTGTCTCCTTTTATGAACTTTCCACTATCTATATGCAATATGTATGTGTGTATTTCCTTTCGTGAATTAACTCGAGAATTTTTCTTACTTATCACATTTTTTAAATCTTTCTCAATGTTTATTATTTATCTCGTGTCCCAGATAATTTTATGAAAGATCATTTCATTTTGAACTTCGTCTTTTTTCTTTTCTTTTTTTCAGATATCATGTGTTCTTCAATGTTCGATCGAATTTTTATAGGAGATTGAATGAGTTTTCATTTTTGTCCATTTAAATAATTGAATTGTTTTTGTAGTGTTTTTTTCCTTTTCCTTTCTTTTTTTAATTCCTATTTTATCGAACTTATTTCATTAGTAATAACAGTGATTGATCAAGGATGGAATTACTTTTATAATCGTTATGAAATATTCTTTTATAATATTTTTCTTTTAGAAATTGTTATCTTTTAAATTTTCCTTTTAAAATCGATCATAAGAATTATTAAGAAGCATTCTTTCTTTAGATGTTAATATAAGATTAGATGTAAATTGTAATTGTGTGTCTCAACTTTGACAAGGTACGTCGTTCCTTTTGTGGATATTTCTACGATCGTTATAACGAAAAAATCATCACGTCGATTTTGGCAAAGAAATCACGGCGGAGAAATTATTCGAGACTTAAAGGTTTTTTCTAGGACCAAATAACGACAAGGAGAGTGCCATTTTCTCTTGACAATATCGTCGTTATCTCATATGGAAGTTATTGCTGACGCCAAGAATATAATTTACGTGGTGACATCTATTAAAAGAAAAGGAAAAAATTTTTTTCGTATATACGAAGACAGAAAAAATAAAAAGGGAGAAAAAAAATTTAGTGTTAAAAAGAAAAACAAAAAAAAATCATAGATCAAGAGATACTAATCCATCATAGAGAGAAAATCGAATTTTATTTATTTATAAAATCCTTTTTAATATAATTTTTTATTTCTGTTTTTTTCTTGTCCTTTTTTTATTTTTTTTTTTGTTAATTTTTTATGAAAAGAATAACCTAAGAAGATCGAGAAAATATACGAATATCTATATCATCGTAAAGATAAGACGCTCCTCGAATCGAAAACGTAGACGAATTTATGTCGCGAATAAGTTATATACTCAGGCTCGTATGTACATATATACAGGATGTCCCAAAATAAGTGAGATATATTTTAGGTGTGACTTTAGTACATCTAAAATTAAAAAAAAAATGTTCTTATAAATATATACATAGATACGTATTATTTTACTTTATTTTACAATACGATTTATAGCGAATGTTTTATCGCAATAATTCTTTACTTCGATTTATTTGATCAGTATTTTCATTAATTGATGATAAGTATTATATTAAATAAATGATCAGTATATATGAATATTTTGATCAGTATAAATAAATAAATGTCAAGATTACGTCACTTATGTTACGCACTGATACTTTATTATAAATAGTCACTGTTTATTTAAAAAGCTGACCAAACGTTTAAAAATAAATAACCAAATAAATAACAGCCATAATTCTTTCGTTAGATGAATGAAGCTCAATAAAATGAAAGAAAACAGTCATTGGTAAAAAGTCAGTCGTCTTATATTCGGATGCGTGGAAGGTCATTTTGAACATCTCTTATGAAAATGAATAAATAGAATTTGTTGAGAATCAAATCTGTTGTAACTTGAAAACAAAATCAAATAGGATCAACTTTTTTGTATAGACTTTTTTTATTGTTTCGATATGCTACAAATCATCCCTTAAATATTTCTTATTTATTCTGAGACACCCTGTATATATTCCTCTATATGTATCTATAGAATATATATGTATCTATAAGAAAGAGCTTGCTGAAAAAAAGGGACACGTTGCTTTCAAGCCAAGATGCCAGCATAAGGGATGCTGAATTTGGCACGATCGAAGTGTATTTCAAAGTTACGTGAAAGTTTGTTCGAAGTTATTGCTTTGAAGCAGATAAGTAATGTTAAAAGAAAGTATTTTTAATACAATTTATATCTTAATTAAATAATATAATATATAACGATTATATGAGGATTAGATGTAGTCTAATAATTTCTATACAATTTTAATATTATACACATATATGATATATATATATATATATTATATATATAATATATATAAAACTCTTTCTTTCTTGACCGAAATAAATTTCATAGATTTAAAATTAAAAAAAAATATATGTTATTTTTTTTTTTTTGTTAAAACAAGATTTTGTTTTGATCTTTATGAATATCGTCAACATGTTTATATATTTATACATGTATGTACACATATAAGTTTGTTACATTTTGACGGTATTTATCAATAGAGAATGTATATAACAAGCGAAAGTTATACATAATGTATATGTACATATGTATGCATGTATCAGACGTATCGTCGTTGTATCGAACATCGTCTTTCGATAACTTCCGAAAATAAAACGGGAACGTTTGAAGGAGCAAAGGTTATCGTTTTTCGCGGTTTCTTCGATCATCCAATTCTATCGTTAGTATGTAAAGCTTTGAAAGAGCTTTTTACCTTCACTCAACCGTAATTACATCAAAAGAAAATTAATTTTGAACGCTGATATTAATTGAATTAAAAAAAAAAAAGAAAAGAAAAGAAGAACAAACTTCACTATAGAAATTTTCTCGTTTATCTCTTTCTTTTTCTTTTTTTCTTTTATTATTACCGAAAAATAAATATAGATTTTTGTATGCTTCTTTTTTTGGCCTTCATTTACAAAATTATTTTTCACAGTGATGTAAGTTCCATTAAATAAAAAAGAAAATTCACGAAGAAAATCAATTTTCATCACAGAGAATTTGAATTCTTTTTATATAATTAATAAATTAAGAAACAAGTAATAAATAATAGATTAAAATAGTTTAAGCAATAAATATATTTTAATGAAATATATTTATGAATTAGATGGAAACTAAGACATCAAAACACGTTAGACCATAAAATTAATTCAAATATTAGTGAATACATGGATAGATAGATAGATTTAGAACCTATAGAAGATAGATCGAACGTAAGGAGAATAACAATGAGAAGCAGATGAAGTGAATTACAAAGTGAAATACGAGAATAAGATTTCTAGCTGATGTTTTGGGCCAAACAGGCGCCACTTCGACGACGATCGTGAATCGTCCACAAAGATCAATATTATCACATTTTCAGACTCAAACAAAGCAACAATTTATTTAATCACTCAAAAAAAAAAGAAGAAAAGAAAAAAGAAAATGATTTTTATTCGAAGTGAAGTAATTTTGAAATTCTATACTTTAGTAATAACCTCGAAAAAACAATAAAATAATTTATCCAATTATAATTAACGTGAGATAAAAGAATTTTTTAAAATCATGATTTATATTTAAACACTGAACTTATTTAGTTTCATTGAAATTTTATACATAATAATATAATCTGTCTAATCATTATCAACAGGAAATAGAGAAAACTTAATAAGATGAGAAAAAGTTTCTAATCGTCGACATAGATTTTTATAACACTTTAACTTGTCTAATAACAGGAAAACGTTATTAAAAAGGTTTATGGAGTTTTAATCATTCATGTCCTTGTTATAATAGTGTAATCTCAGAGACATAGATACATATATATATATATAATATACTATACATGCATGCATATGTATGCTTTTGATACGTCCACAATGTATAATTACCATCGTGTAATAATTACCTTCGTGTTTTGTTTCGTGCTAAGTGGTAGTAATACTGTCATTTGTGACACAAAGGTCATGGTTAAGAAATAGAAAGAGAAAGAGATAACGAGAGGTATATATATACATATATACATATATATATCTATATACTATATATATATCTATATATAGATAAATAGAAAATAGTGAGAAGCAAGAACTTACAATTTATTACATTTACGTAATAATTACCGAGTGTTCAAGACACGATACTGAATCGTTCATTTTCTTTTTATTTTTTTTCTCATTTATTAATGATCGTACAAGAACATAATGTTTTAATAAGTATGTATATAAGTAGGTATATATATATATATATTTATAACTGTACTTTTGCATATTTTTTGTTTCTATGAATTGACTTCTCGATAATGCATTCTAGATAAAAAAGTATTAGAGCATAGCACTTCGTAAGGCATTTTGAAAAAAAGAAATGTTCGAGAGTTCATGCAAATGTAATAAGTTATATATATTTATTTTGATTAAAGTTTGAAAAAAATGTTGGAGAAAAAAGAGGAAATTAGAGGAGAAAGATGAATGGTTCAAGGTTGAATAACATACTTACGATCATATTTTTTTTCTCAAGTGCATATGTACATGCATTATTTTTTTCACAAGTGCACACTTGCATGTATCATGGCATGTATACATATATATGAAAGTATATGTATTTATATACCTATATATTATAGATATACATATATATTGAATCTAGAAGGTAAATTTGCGTGTTCGGAAAGATTAAAGGTATACCAGTACCCAACACTTCACCTTCTCCCTCTCTTTTTCCTTATATTCTGTAGCTTCGACTCCTGGAGTCCCTCTAAACGAGCTCGTTTCCGGATACGATCCTTCGTTGTAGGGTGAAACGTGCCATGTCGTGGCTCGTTTTGCAAAGTTCAAGTCTTGAAGTAACATTTAGCTTAGCATAAATGTCGTCGTTCGTGTGTAGGCGTTCGATTAATCGTCTTTTGTATTTTCTCACGGCGGTCCTTTATGTTTCCACTATTACTTAACTTTTAACTTGTATAATAAAGTAGTATAAGGTAAAAATTTATGTATACACATATTTTCTTTTTATTTTGTAAGTCTCATTTTCATTTTTCTACTCACAACTTTGTAGAATATTTTTATTGTTATATTTCTATTATTTCGTTTTTCTTCTAATCGTATCTGTTTATCGTATAGTATTATTGTTTCTTATTGTTCTCTTTTTTTTTGATTTTTCTTTTTTTTCTATTTTATTTTTAATATTCTTTTTTTTATTTACTTTTACATTGAGCTTACATAACAATTTTGCTACCGTTTTCACGTAATCCTACTTCGTAAACTTACCGTATACTTATCATCGAGCTATAATGATAACATATCGAGTATATTCTTTTTTAAAAATGTCTACGTCACTTTTTCTTATTCATTCTGTAATAATGTAGACTAGAAATGGTAATTCGAGTATTGGATACAAAATTGCAAATAAGAAAGAAATAAGAAGTATTAACAGTTCCGACTCGAACGAAAAACCAATATTATTCGTTGAACTTCTCGATAATTCGTTTAAATATTATTGATAACGATATTGAATAATTCCATAATTTCTTATCGGAGAAGAAAGAAAAATCATTGATATGAAATAAATTTCTTGAAGAAACTGTATTAATTGAAAAAATTACTTGATAGAAAAGGTTAGAAGTAATAGAATTCAATAGTATGCAATGAAAAAATATTATAAGTAATATAATTGTATAATCTTATTTATGATACATATATTAACAATAATATTAACAATATAGTAACAATAATATATATTATATATGTAGATATGCAAGTGATATATATATCTTTTTCTTGCATAAAGCCTATAGAAGGGGAATAAAATAAGACAACATCATGACGTCTTACCAAACGGCTCGAATTGGCATTCTTCCAAAGTGATATATTATCAATGGTATTCCTTCTTAGAGTCTTCCGAATTACCCCTTTTTAGATAACACTACTACGCCACGCTATCTCGCTTTTGGCAATTAGGAAATCCGATTTTCGTGACTTTGATCCTATCGTTTGTTCTCCTCGACTCACGATATCACCTTTTTCTTTCGCTTTAATTCCACTTAAGGAATGAGCTACGAAAATTCGTTTCAAATCTACATATTTTTAATGTCTGCTATCTTTTTTCTTTATCGTCCCGCCATTTTCTTTTTCTTATATAAGTGCGAAGAAATATACTGGAATATGATACTAAGTTGAATAAATTATAATAAATTATAATTACAAGGTTAAAAGAAAAAATATAGATTAAACGTTATCGAAGATTAAAAAAAAAAAAACGAGAAAGAAGAAAAAGAATCATCTTTTTCCTACATTCATGGAAATTATTATCATTATTATTAATCTTTTTAATTTAATTTTCTTTTTTATCTACGGATAAAAACAAAAAGTTATATAATGAAAAACTATTAAACAATAATTTTCGAATATAAATTAATAATTTATTTATAATTTTGTAAT